>NW_015505221.1:1076807-1112227 GCF_001515645.1 Sinocyclocheilus grahami | reverse complement strand
TAAAATCATACAACAGGACTTTGTAAGTGAACTGCAAAAGATAAATTAAAAGAAAAATTGCAAGACATGGTAACTAGTAACATTCCCTAAAACAAATACACTTTCCTTAATATATTGATATCTATTTCAACCTATATATATATATATATATATAAAATAGATAATACAGGTCCTAACACGGAATATAGCAATACAGAATGTATTGCTATATTCCGTTTTAGGACCTGTATTATCTATTTTATTATTTCAATAATAATAATATTATTAAAATAGTATTTATTACATTTATTAACCACATGACTATGTAAATTAACTGGGGAAAAAATTAAAGAAAATGAAAAGAAATGGTGACTAGTTTCATCCCCTAAAATTTACATTTTTTTTTATACACTGAATTAAATGTAAACAAATATGTTAAAGAGAAAACAAATTAAAATTTAATTTGGTTTACAAATTGGACACGTTTACAATTTTTTTTAACTTGCATAATTTATTGTCTATTACCTCATTAGTGCATTCAACAAATAACTCAACTGCAAACTAATTTTCATGTTATTAATTGATAATAACTGATAATGATGACCATGTTGGTCAAATATTATTGATATGTAGCACACAAGAAATTCATAAAAATGCATCCAGGCTGTGGCTAATACTGGACCTTCAACAGGCCAACAACAGGCCCATATTTAGCAATAATATTTCACAACATTTGTCATTTTATATACATGCAGCATCGTGCATTAGCATTGTTCAGACAGCGGGTTTGGCATGGTGATGTCCGGCAGCAGATGACAGCTGGTAATGATGTCGATCTTCTCAGACACTGACTTCAGGTCCTCCAGTATGAGTCTAATGCTGTGGGATGCGTTGATGATGCCTGTCTGAGAGTTGTTGAGGTGAGCGGTGGCCTGTCTTACATCCCTTGCAGCGCTCTGATACACCTGTTTCAGGCTTTGATTGCTTCTGCTGGAGTAACGTGTTAACCCTACATGAGTCAGGTCTGGACACAGATGCAAAAGGTTTGTCAGAGCAGTGAATCTTAAACACATATTAATTATAGAAAGAATTAAAGAAATAAACAATGCATAGTATTAAATAAATAATTAAGGTTTGATTATCTGGTGAATGACAGTATTGGTCAGAATGGAGTAATCAGAATAATCTAAGCAGAACTTTGCTCACTGATTGCTCATTTACAGCATATCCAGACACACACACACACACACACACACACACACACACACACACACACACACACACACACACACACACACAGAGAGAGAGAGAGAGAGAGAGAGAGAGACTCTCACCCTCAGAGTAAGTGGTGATTATCTCAAGACAGGAACAGTACTTCCATGAAAACAGATCTCACACACCTGCAAAGGTAAATAGTGCATGCAAAGATAGTGCTCTTATGACAATAACGTACAGATTATATTATTGTAGTGTTCAGTCTGATAAATTTACTGTATCATCCAACCTAAGGACATAGACACAGAATCTATGAAGATGGAGACTCTCAATCGTTGGATGAGGGAACTTCTCTGTTATGCATCTATGGGTTCTTCAGCACAGTGAAGCCTTTAGAACCATTTCTCATCCCATTCCTAACAGGACCAGACAAGATCCTAACCATTGAGCAGGTATAGTAACCTTTTAAAAAGTGTAATTATTAACCTAATGTCTTTGGATTTCAGAATCTAACTCGTCATGACTCAGAAATCAATGTCATATAATCTGAGCAGCTCTTAAAGGAACAGTGCACCAAAAATTACAATTCTGTCATCATTTACTCACACAAACCTGTAGAATTTTATATACAAAGATATTTTAAAAAAAGATGTCTCAGTGTTTTTTTTTTCTTTTTTCTTGTCCATACAATAAAAGTCAGTGGTGGTTTGAACCCACTGACTTGTGCACAAAAATTACAGATTTATTACAGAGAAAGCATAACCTTTTATGGCTGTCGGTTGTTGTAATATTGTGTTAGATTTGTGCAATAAAAAATATTATACTGTTATAAAATATGCAGAAGACAGATAATATTTAAACAGCTACGTATATTTGGCAAGTTGACATGACACTTTAAATAGTATCATCAATGTGACATGCTAGAATTCATCTAAAATTCTGAAAGCTGTGTTTTCTGAAGTCCACAGTCAACGCAGCCATCTACCAGGAAATTTTAGAGCACTTCATGCTTCCTTCTGCTGACCAGCTTTTTGAAGATGCTGATTTCATTTTCCAGAAGGATTTGGCACCTGCCCACACTGCCAAAAGCTGGTTCAATGACCATGGTGTTACTGTGCTTGATTGGCCAGCAAACTCACCTAACCTGAACCCCATAGAGAATCTATGGGGTATTGTCAAGAGGAAGATGAGAGACACCAGACCCAACAATGCAGATGAGCTGAAGGCCGCTATCAAAGCAACCTGGGCTATCATTACACCTGAGCAGTGCCACAAACTGATCACCTCCATGCCACGCCGCACTGATGCAGTAATTCATGCAAAAGGAGGCCCAACCAAGTATTGAGTACATGTACAGTAAATGAACATACTTTCCAGAAGGCCAACAATTCACTAAAAATGTTTTTTTTATTGGTCTTATGAAGTATTCTAATTGGTTGAGATAGTGAATTGGTGGGTTTTTGTGAAATGTGAGCCAAAATCATCACAATTAAAAGAACCAAAGACTTAAACTACTTCAGTCTTTGTGCATTGAATTAATTTAATACACGAGTTTCACAATTTGAGTTGAATTACTGAAAAAAATGAACTTTTCCACGACATTCTAATTTATTGAGATGCACCTGTATATATGTTTTCACTCTTTTTCAGGAATCATTTTCCAGGACATTTTTAATTTAATTACAGTGGCAATAAAAGACAAGGATCACACCCTAAAATTATTCCCTCTCTCCAGATATCCTTAAAAGAGATACAGTTTGGCCATGACTTAAATATAAAATCTGCTCTTTAATATGAGCTCTTAATTATACATTAATCAATTTCAGAATCACAGCAAAAAAAAAAAACTACTTTAAAATAAATTAAATTAAACAAGTTTTTATTAATGCTAATAAATAAAACATTAGCATGTATTTTTGATTGATTTAATGAATCGATTCTGATTGCCGATTTTTACGATGAAAATGGGCCGATTTTATTAATATTTATTTGACTTTTTTTAAGCAAGAGACAAGATAGAATGAAAATATTAGTACATGAACAAGATTTATTTGCTCTATTACAGGCCAAACTAGCCTTTATCTGTAGCCATTTGAAATGAGAGGCAATCACTGCATTTTAATCACAATCCAAACAAAGATCCTACATGAGCAGTTTTTGATTTAATAAACTAGATAAAATCATTTCAAAACCTGAAGCTAAAACATAATGATCTGACCTCAGCTTTGTGAAATTATGCTACATAAAATATATCTGCACGAAACAAAAACAGCAGATGGGCTGAATGAAAATGCAAATTCACTCTCTGACAGCAGGTGGCGCTTCTGTGAACAAAGCAGCGCTGCACTTAATATAAACACTACTTTAATCAGTACTGCCAGATTTAACGACTCTATTTAAAATTAAAATTGTAATAGTGTCTATATTATCTATGATACTAAAATGTTCTTACTTTTCAAGACATTCCCAGGCCTGGAAATTACAATTAAATACATTTTCTAATATTTAATAATATATAATATTTTCATTCACTGCGTTACTCATCACAGGGTCCCCAGACCGAATGAATTTCCATGATTTTTCCAGTCACTCATCATTACAGATTAGGGTTTTAAATAGTCATTTAAAGAGATTTGCACAAAACAACTTTAGCCAATGTCATCTTTTAGAACTGAGCACAACTAGAAAAATATATTATAGATATTTTTATTAATTACAATAACTTTTCCAGGCATGGAAATCACAATTTCCTGACATTTAATAAAGCAGCAGAAAGAAAAATACATATACATTAATATCATCTCTCCAATTAGTCAATGAATGCATGAGTACATCCATGCCCTTGTTTCATAGGTTCCAGATAGCAGCTGGGTTGAACATGGAGCACTACGCCCTTGTGTTCGGAGCCAACACCTTCTGTGCACTGGTCCTCCAGACAATCATCACCTCCGTGGTGGTGGATAGCAGTGGGCTTGGGGTGGATATTGTCACACAGGTGAGGTTACCTGACACCTTCCATATAGGTCAAAATGATCTTCTACGGTCATCGCCAGCACGACACATATGCTAAATTTGTATTGGATCCAGAACATGTATTTAGACTGTTCTTGTTACTTGTCTTCCAGTTTACAGTCTACGGAGCATATTTTTCTGTTATTGCACTCATTTTCTTCTTGAGGGGTTTGTATACCACAATGTGCCCGAAAACCTGAGACGGAAACACCGAGAGAAAATCCAGAAGAAACTTTTAAGGCAGAAGATGATGCACAAATCATCATGGGAACCAAGTTCTGAACACAAGGAACAGGAAGTACAGGAATTTTAAGCCATCACACATGATTTAGGTAAAATTCATTGTTATATATATTGTATATATATTTATATTAATAGATTTCTGTAACATAAGTGGTCTTGAGTCTGAGTCTCACGAGTTCAGGAGTTGACATTCTAAAAGAGTCTTGTAGTTTTAACTCCTCATAACGGAAAAACAATGTTTTTGCCTTATTCTCAAAAACTCCAAAAGCACTAAAAGACGACAGTATGATGTCAAAAAGAGATACCACATTCTTGCTTAATGTTATTCACAGCATGGCGGACGTCAGCGCTGTATATGCAGTGTGTGTGTGTGTGTGTGTGCGTGCGTGTACGCATGTATGTGTGTTAAAGATACAAATACTGATATGCACAAAGACCTAAAAATTAGCAATTTCTATGAAAGAATTATGTACAGAATTGCAGCATTAACATGAACGGGAGATTTGCAATAATTTAGTAATCCACCAAGTCGTGCAGATGATTTCCAGGTCAGGCCAGTTGACAAAGGAATGACAAAAGGAGCATGGTAAAAAAAAAAAAAAAAAAAAAGCTCCTTTTCTCCAAACAACCCTGCAACATGTTTTGGTTTCTGTTACTATGGATGTGCCATAGACAGGATCATGTATCTATTCCTTTGCTGTTTTTTTCAGTCTTCTGCTCTTAAAATTCAATAAAAAATTTCTTTAGGAAATTGGTGTTATTTTTTTTAAAGCTACTTGAGAAACAAAACAGTGCAAGAGGTGCGAACGAGTCGCAGGTCGCCCACCGGAGGAGCAGAGGACGAAGGCGCGCTATAAGAAGGGGTTTGAGGATGAGCCTCCTGCAGGAAACTGTGCTGCTGGTGCCCCTGCCTACAAGAGAAAAGAAAAAACTCAATCAATCAATCAATCAAACAATGAGACTTAAATTAACATTTGGAATATAATGTAGACTATAAAAAATAGAATATATTGTTAATTATAAATTAATAGCAAGATTTAACTTCAAGAAAAATTATTTTGTAAAATGAATGAAAATAAGTAAATTAACTATAAAATATATTTAATCAATTAATTCATTATTAATTAATTGTACATTAATAACAGATTTAACTTTAAAAAAAGTACAAATAAGAGACATATAAATATAAATAGTATATTATAATTATAATACACAGATTAAAAAAATAAAAATAAAATTACGCACCAGGAAGGGATTGTTGGTTACTCCAGGCGCAGTCATGTTCTGTCCAAATGGAGTGACTTTACCCTGACCAAATGCAGCAAAACCTCCTGAGAGAGAGACAAATATGGAATACAAAAAAGGAAATGAGACCATGTAAAGCAATCTTTTTAGCTTAAGTACAACTGAAACATTCTACAAAATGCCGCATGACAGTGGAACAAATTGTAAACCATTAATATAATGGCATTAAAATCTTTGCAGTAAGTCTTTCTCAGCCCCTACCGTTGGGTTGTTGGGGATACGGGTGCTGCTGGGCGAACGGCTGTCCAGGAAAAGCTTGCTGGAAGTTTCCACTGAAGCTGGTGGGAAGGTTGTATGCAGCAGCATTCCCAAACCCAGTCGGCATGCTCATGGACGGTGGGCCGAAAGAGGCTGTGGGACACAAAGAGCTCTGCGTTAACATCTCAGTTTGGCATACACATGCTATTCAGTGTATTTTACACAATCTGTGAGACGCAGTGACAATGTTTGAGTTTCAACTTCACTTGAAACAATCTTTAAACAACAGCTAAACTACCTGAATTAACTTAATATTCTTTATCAGTGGATGTGAAATGTAACTTTTTCAGGAATCCAACACTCCACTGACAAGTCATTCACAATAAGCTTAGGAAAAAGGGTCATGTTGACTTTAATGAAGGACTATTTTTATCCTGAGTACAGAAACCTGTGGCAATGATTCTGCAAAGCAGATGACAAAACCGGTTACACAGCAAAAAAGGAGGAAAGACAATACAGAACAAAGAACTAACAGTTTCCAATACTACTAATGTTATTCAACATTAGTGAGTCTAGTAATATATGAATATATACACGTGATATATATATATATGCACACCTGTTCAAAAGTTTGGGGTCAATTTTTTTTTTGGAAAATAGAAATGTATCCACACAACTATTAAGCAGCACACCGGTTTTCAACATTAATAAACAATAAACATGAATAAACAATAATAAGAAATATGTTTTAAGAACCAAATCAGCATATTAGAATGATTTCTGAAGCATCATGTGACACTGATGACTGGGGTAATGGCTGCTCAAAATTCAGCTTTGCAATCATCATGGGAATACATTTTAAAATATATTAAAATAGAAAACAGTAAATTTAAATTGTAATAATATTTTACAACATATCTGCTTTTACTGTATTTCTGATCATATATCCTTGGTGAGATACATACAAATCTTACCCCAAAACATTTGAACGGTAGCGTTATATAACAAAACATCAAAACAAGTGACACAGAAAGCATAATTTGTTAGCAGATGCCACTTGGCTTGATATTTTGTATCTAATAAAATACACACATTTTTAAGTGGCTGCTGAACATATACTGTACGCTTTTGGTGAATTTTCTGTCACAGCTGGAGACCACTGATGTGAACATGGGATATCAATACTTTATCTGGGGTTCATCCACCTCAGATGAAAGACAACACAAGCATACCTTTCTTTAATGGGGTCAAAAGGTCAAGATGACGACACAATTGTGGTCAGTGTAGTTTATATAAGCCAACTAGTCTACAGTCAAGGCCAAGCCCCAGAAAAGGAAGAGAGAATAGGGAGAAAATAAGAGAAGGAGGGAGATGGACATACCGAAGTGGGCCGCAGGGTAAGCCTGACACTGCAGGGGTCCTAACATGTCTGATCAGCATGTCAAAAACACAACCAGACAAAACCATCAGTCACAGCTCACTCCATTTTAGGTTTTCTCTCACTTTTGGCCTATATCAATTTCATGGGACAAAAAAATCTGCTTCTCATTCACATTTAACCAAAGATGCCTCCCCTTTATGCCTTTTTTCTTTCTCTCTCTGGAACACAAATTTATCCGCCGCAGGGATGTAGAGACCCACAAATCTCTGCAGATCTTCTGAAATGCCTTTGTATCTCGCCTGTGTTTAAGCGATCTCAAGCTGTTAGCTCCTAGCATGGATACTGGGGGTATCTGACCCACTTAAAACTGTTCACAAAGCCCTCTGGGGTATGTTAAATAAATAATGAGACACAAAGCAAGAGCTGCTTAAACTCTTTTAAAACCGAGGACAAAGCCTGCTGTGAATTCTGAGAAGATTCTCTGCGAAGCAATGCCAGGCTTGATTGAACAACTAATTTAAACTCTTAAGATTTAGCAGGTCAACATAAGCTCCGCCCATACCCGCTGTGACCACTCCCACTCCTGGTACTGCTGCTCTTCCATTGGTCTGGAACGGGTTAGTGGGAGCGGCCTGTGGGGCCCCAGGAGCGACGAATGGATTCGTCGAAGGCCCTGTTACAACCACAAGCGAGATGTAAGAGATGCGGTGAAGGTAGATTGGAAATTCCAATAGAGCTTAAAGATGCTTACCTCCAAAACCCTGAGGCATGCTGGGTAAAACCTGTTGTGCTTGAACTGGAGGAACAGCCGGAGAGGATCCAAACACAGACCTGAATGTGAGAGCGGAAAGAGAGCTTAACACAACCGAGAAAAAGACATTGAGAGGTAAAGGGCCGCATGTCTTTAAAGTCTCACCCTTGTGCTGTGGTGGCAGTGTTGTAGCCGCTCACGTTTGGTGCGGAGGAACTAAAGACGTTGTCCAGTTCAGCAAGAGCAGCATAGCGATTGCCGCCCAACAGAGCCGCCTGTGGACCCACACCTGCTGATGGAGGGGCTGAACTTGTGCCTGTGGAGACAGACATAAAGTGGTTACTGTTAGCCATTTTTGTGCACATGTACCCCAGTTTTATTTTTTATAAATAATAAACATTTTGAAAAGATTTATTGTGCTCTGTAGATTCACACAGCATTTGAGGACAGAAAATGAGTCAACGCTCAAAAATAAATCGTTGATCCATGCCTGCATAGGATGGGCTGTAGGAGTGTGAGAAAATGTACCTTGCTCAGGTTTGCTGCCGAACACGTTGGCGAGGTTGGCGAGGGCTGCGTATCGGTCTGCAGGGACGCTGAATGCTTCCACTTTATGCCCCTCTCCCACGGAGTTACTCTGGGTGGAGCTAAATGAGGCGAAATCAGCACTGCACGATTTGGGGAAGTTATCGAAGTTTGCAAAGTTGGCATTAGCTAGTCCTGATGAGCTACCTGTGAAAAGGAGAGAAAGGATGAGCAAATATGTGACAGAAATGTTAAAGAGCAATGCTCCCTCTAGTTTTTGTTGTTGTGGAGCACCTTATGCTATTTACCACATTTAGTTAGAATAAATTAAGGATAATTTATAATAACTAAGCTAAAAACATGGAAACCATAATTTGTATTATTTATTTATATAATAGCATTTTAACAGTTTTATATATATATATATATATATGTGTGTGTGTGTGTGTGTGTGTGTACATATATCACATTCATTTTTAAATTATTATTATTCATTATATTTTTTTTAACTATTTTTAAATATATAAATCTATAACAAATACATAAAATGCATGTTAAAATAATGTTAAAATATATTATAGAATTATACATAGTATTATGAAAATAATTTATTTGTTATATTATTAAAAATATAACAAAATGTAAAAACTTTTTGTCAAGACAGCTTTTCCCTTAATCTCAAGAATAATGTGTTATATTCACAGTACAGCTCAATGTGACCCAAAACACTTTTTCCGTCTGTACAGGAACAACATCACAAGCACGTAGCTTAGAGGGAACACTGACTAAGTGTGTTCTTCAAATCAGAGAGACATCCCAGGAGAATTCCTGAGGAGCTATATAAGGAAAATTGGACCATTGCATGAAAGTGTCACAATTCATGAAAACCACTTCCAATAGCAAATTAATTGGGGGCTAAGGTTGTGTACAAAAGACACAGACAGGGACACAAGCTGTGACTTACTGTGCATGGCCAGTGGAGGCAGCGATGAGGTAAACTCGCCCACACTGCGACTAAATGGGAGACTGCTGTATACTGACATATGCACAGGAAATGAGTGAATGACAGCGCAGGAATGTTAAGAAAAGCAGAAAAAAAGGTCAAAGTAATAGAACTTAGAGAAATATAGAGAAATTAGAAAAAATAAGATTGTTTTAATGTTTTTGAAAGAAGTCTCTTACGCTCGCCAAGGCTGCATTTATTTGATCAAAAGTACAGTAAAAACAGCAATATTGTGAAATATTATAACTGAAAATAACCGTTTTCTCTGTTTAAACATATTTTAAAATGTAATTTATTCCTGTGATACAAAGCTGAATTTTCAGCAGCCATTACTCCAGTCTTCAGTGCACACGATCCTTCAGAAATCATTCTGATATACAAGTAACATTTCTTATTCTAAAAGTGAAAAAACAGTTGCTTAAAATTTTTGTGAAAACTGTGATACATTATTTGAAGGATTCTTTGATTAATGGAAAGTTCAAAAGAACAGCATTTATTTGAAATAGAAATCTTCTGTAACATTATAAATGCTTTAACTGTCACTGGATCAAATTGGCTTAAAGTTGCACATTTGTGACCCTGGACCACAAAACCAGTCGCTGGGGTATATTTGTAGCAATAGCCAAAAATGGGTCAAAATTATAGATTTTTCTTTTATGCCAAAAATCATTAGGATATTAAGTAAAGCTCAAGATCATGTTCCATTAAGATATTTAGTAAATTTCTAACTGTAAATATATTAAAACATATTTTTTGATTAGTAATATTTATTGCTAAGAACTTCATTTGGACAACTTTAAAGGTGATTTTCTCAATATTTAGATTTGTTTGCACCCTCAGATTACAGATATTCAAATAGTTGCATCTCGGCCAAATATTGTCCAATCCTAACAAATCATACATCAATTGAAAGCTCATATTCAGATCATATTTATTCAGCTTTCAGGTGATGTATAAATCTCAACTTTGAAAAATTGACCCTTATGACTGGTTTTGTGGTCCAGGGTCACATTTAGAAAAGAAAAAAAAAAAACAGAAGAAAAATAAGTCAAGCTGATATAGTGAGCAACTGAAACGACAGGATGAAATCAACCAGATATTTCTGCACCTACCACTGGAGACATTAACTGAATTTTTTTTTTATTAGAGAGAATTAATGTTTAACTAAAATGCCACTGAAAAAGGAATGTTTAAGAAGCGAGAATGTAAAAAAGCAGCAATGAAAAAAGACACAAACAGAACAACTATCACGTCACATTTCTAACACCACAACTTGGACAAGGAGTCATTTCCTAACAGAAGAACAGGAGGTAAATGGATGTTCGTATGCCTGGCTGTGTGTGTGTGTGTGTGTGTGTTATACCTGGTTGAGCGGGCTGAAATGGGGCTTGTGGAGCTGATGGAAATGTTGCTGTGTTTGGAGCAGCAGAACTATTGAACGCCTCAAAATTCGCAAACTCTGCATTAGAATTCACATTCTGCACTGCTGGGGTCCACCACAAACAAACATACAAAAAAAACACAAACAGGGATGAGGAATGAATGGGATGAACATGTCCAGCGTTTAGGTTAATTTAGTTTCTTTCCAGTCAGGAGATTTTGAAAGTTTATCTTAAAAATTCAGTTCATTCTCACATTAAAATTCAATCTTGTAAATTTAGAAAATCTAAAGTTATACCTGGTTGAGCGGGCTGAAATGGGGCTTGTGGAGCTGATGGAAATGTTGCTGTGTTTGGAGCAGCAGAACTATTGAACGCCTCAAAATTCGCAAACTCTGCATTAGAATTCACATTCTGCACTGCTGGGGTCCACCACAAACAAACATACAAAAAAAACACAAACAGGGATGAGGAATGAATGGGATGAACATGTCCAGCGTTTAGGTTAATTTAGTTTCTTTCCAGTCAGGAGATTTTGAAAGTTTCGAAAGAAAATCTAAACAGTAACCGTTCTGACTTCAACACTGGTTGCGTATGAAGACACATTACACACACTGATATAAAGTGGAATTATATAATGTTGAATACCACAAACCTGCTAAAAACACACTAATAAAGAAACTACACAAAGACAAAAAAGATGACATGAACAGAAACCCAGAATGCACTGGCTCCAAATTCAGCCGTGCACATTTTAACAGACAAGGCAGGTTTGGTCATAAAGGCTTCCAAATGGTATGTGTTGACCTCTGTACCTGTTTTCTGGCATTAACTGATAAAACGCACAATCATTATCCTCTAGAGATGCCAGTAAGCATTAGTGGTTTTATATTTCATGAGGGGTTTTGCGGCAGTGGCTGTCAATAGGTCTACTGCAGCATGATGGGAAACCAGACCACATCACCCTAGCAGTTGTCCTGAACCTTAAAGTACTGCTTTTCAAATGGATGGTTTAGTTTGTTAGTGTAGTGTGGGTGTGCTCTTACCTGAATGACTGTTGAAATGTGCAAAATTGGCAAAGTTTGCGTTGCCTGTGGACTGCGAGTGCGGAGCCGCAAAAATGTCGCCACCTAGATCGCTGAGCAGATCGAACTTCCTGTCCTGATGCTGCTGCTGGGTCAGCTGAGTGCGTGACACAACCGGAGACTGAGAGAGCAAAAAGAAGAAAAAAAAACACGCAAACCCGGAAATGTGTATTATGAAAGTAGTTTGTATATAGTTAGGACTCAGCACGTCTCTTATGCTTACCAATGCTGAATTTATTTGATCAAAAAAGTATAAACTATGAAATACTATTACAATTTAAATGAACTGTTTCCTACTGTAATATACAGTATTTCAAAATGTAATTTATTCCTGTGATGCAAAGCTGAATTTTCAGCATCATTTTTCCAGTCTTCAGTGTCACATGATCCTTCAGAAATCATTCTAATATGCCGATGTGCTGCTCAAGAAACATTTATTATTATCAGTGTTAAAAACAGTTGTGCTGCTTGATATTTTTAAAGAAAACCGTGATCGATTTTTTTCAGAATTCTTTGTGAATATAAAGTTAAAAAAAACACAAAAAAACAGCATTTATTTAAAATTAAAATCTTTTAAAACATTAAAACTTTTTTCCTGACACATTTGATCAATGTAATGCATCTTTGTTGAATGAAAGTAATTGTAATATTCATTCACAGTATTGCGTTTGACCCCCAAAGCCCGGTTTGTTTGACTAGTGTGATCGCTCCATACCGCGGTTCGTTTACCCATCCCTGGCTCGGTTGGAAGAGGTGGGCCAGAGCACGGTTCAGTTATATATAGATCAGTGAGTGTGAGTGCTAACCGCACCGGAGCACGGAACTTATGATGCGTGCCACATGATTGCATGAACATTTCTGAGCGGCAAGAGTGATAGATCTGTAAAGCAATATATTGTGAAGAGGGCCGTGTGTTACTGCGTCCCAAACGACTCAAAATAATAAACCACAAAGTTAACAAAATGATGCACTCCACTGTGCTGAGCGAGAGCGCTTCTCTGCTGTCTTCATGTGCTATCGGAAGAGCCAGTGAGCATTGGACTTTCACAATAATAAAAAAAAACTGCGTTAATACGAGATAAAATAATTGTCGGCGTTAATCAATGAATGCGTTAACGCGATAATAAATAAATATATAGTTTTGTTACCTGGCTAGGTGTGTTTTTGTTGAGGTGTAAAGTGGGTACTGATTCCCCCAGTAATGTTTTGAGAGGTCGGACCTCTGGAGTGCTGCTGGTGCTGCTAGCAGATGAACCAGAGACAGACGCATGAACTGACGTCACCATCTTAGCCTGCTCTGGAGGAACATACCTGAAAGAAAAGAATGAAAGACATTTAAATGAGCAGAGCACACATACACAGCGATGTGTTTATTTTATCCTTATGATACAGAGAAAAATATTTGCATATGCAAATTTAATCTTAGAGGTGAACAGTGAACAATGGGAAAGTTTCAGGAAATACCAGGATAGAATTAATCCATATAACACCACTAATGCAAAAAAGGTGCACATCAAGACTATGAGATCCACTTACTTCTGGGTTTCAGTTTGTATTAATATTTTATTTTCACATAATAAAATAACTCCTCACATTATTTATTTGCTTTGTATTAAGTGGGATAACGTACAGCCCACTTTACATAGTGGTTTATTGTGCGATAATGATGACTGACTGTACATGATTCCTCAGTTAAATATCAAATATAATAATCAACATTTCAGCCCATGTTGTTTCTCACCATCGCTTCTTTTCGTATTTGTCCTGAAGAAACTCTTTGACTTTCTGAGGTTCTCTAAAGTCTGGGACGGCCAAGTTTCTGTCATCATAAAGTCCGAGCCATATCGGTTTACATACCTGCATATACATGAAAACACACACAAAGAGAGAGAAAGAGAGAGCTCATCAGACATTCATAGAGCAAATATACCATAAACATGTGAAACAGAGATTCATCTGACAGAAAACATGAAAAATGTTGATTTCAAGGGTTCTTAAGAGCAACACAGTCACTTTAATTCTCAGTTTATAAGAAAGAGAAGACAGAAAAACAGAAAGATCCTTCAAACAGACAGTATCTTTCTCACTACCTCATGTCTGTGAAAAAAAAACAATGCAGGCATTCATACTAAGGAAAGTCTTGTTTAAATACACGCGTGCTCACACACACACATACACATTCTCAAGAAGGAAACCAATATCTCAAGATGACATTTCAGAAAACATTTAAATAAACTCTTCTTGGTGACAAACACTCATGCACTCAGATAACACAACTGATAAACAAAAAGGCTAAGTGTAAGGCTTCACAACCACTACATGCCAAGTATGTGTGAAAGCTCTCACAGTACTGAAGACACTGCCTCCATTTAGATATAATCAATGCAGACACACATTTGTGTGTGTAAACACACACCAATTTGGAAACAGTGGTAGCAGCTTATTAATTATGAATAGATACAGCAGAGTGAAGACTGCATGATCACTTGACTTGAGGAGCCATACAGACACTCAAGGAAGGGCTCTACGAGTCTCAAACGTTAATGTGTGAAAACTTTGTTTGTATGAACTGATATTGCTGGTCCAAGAGAAGCCAGGTTGGGCTCATTCATGAATTAAATCCAAAACCGACCCGAAAATCAGTGCAGCTGCCTTCAGCAGTTCAGAATGGCATACTAACTAAACTAACCACTGTGCAGTACACAGTACATACTGAATACTATCAAAAACAGCATGACGTTTTGCAACAATACATTTTTTGTCGTCACATGAGGGGTCACAACCATCAAAATACTGAATAAAATACTGATAAACTCTTAATTTAATTTTGTATTAATATTCTGTATAACGGTCTTTAAAAAAAAAGAAAGAAAGAGCAAACGCAGTCATTTCAAATGCTACAAGTAAATTTAGGCATCAGAACGAAAAGATTATGCTAAAGATTATGCTTAATGTTATTAAATTATTATCGTTTTTAAAGAACTTTAAGTGAGTGTTAGATAAGTGTTCTAACCAGACGTGAAGCAATGCTGCCACATGTGATAAAAGGTCTCTTTTCCATGTTAACGGTGACAAACAAATTTTCTATTTTAGAAATGGTTTCTATTTCTGCGGCATCGTGGCTGGAGCAACAACATACAAACTATGTAAAAAAATAAAAATATGATGATGATAATCTCAGGTACTGATCATGTGCTTTATTCAATGTTAAAAGTGTCTAATGTGAGTTTCATATTGCGTGGGATTTATGGCCATACTGAAAGCAACAACTGATAGTTTACAAACTTTAATTTAAAAATTAAAGCAAATATGTACTTTAAAATTGTGAACTCAATGCGAACCATAACAAAGATGGTATCAGTCACTCGGTATTTACTTTTAATAATGTTAAAAATGTTGAATATTTATGAATTAGATGATAAACTTGTCCATTTCGTTGGGAGTGCTGTGCGCTTCTGTGCTTCTGACAGGCTGTGATAATTGAGTGATTCTGTCATGTTGCGTCTGGTGTGGACAGCCAAACTGCTTGTCACTGGAATCTTGTCGCGTCGTGTCTGATTAGGACACTGTGTTAGAAGACATATTTATGCTATAGTACCCTATTTTTGTTACAACTGGTGGGTCTCAACCTCAAACTTTTTTATAATAGGGTCATAAACAGCTGGAAAAAAAACAATGATAAATGCAAAAAATTAAATGCAAATAACCATACAACTGTATATTTAAAATAGCAAAACATATAGGCTTATCAACTTTTTAAAAGGAAGTTAAAAACACTTTACACACACTACTCTTCAAAAGTTTGGGGTCAGTACATTTTTTTTTTTTTTAAGTAAATTGACATTAAATTGAATTAATGCTGTTCTTTTAAATTTTCTATTTATCAAATTTATACTGACTGTATTCAACTGTTTTCAACATTGATAATAAAAAATGTTTATTGATCAGCAAATCAGCATATTAGAATGATTTCTGAAGGATCATGTGTCACTGAAGACTGGAGTAATGGCTGATGACAATTCAGTTTTTCCATCACAAGAATTAATTACAATTTATAACATATTCAAATAGAATTTGTTTTTAAATTGCAATAATATTTCACAATATTGCTGTTTTACTGTATTGTTTATCAGATAAATGCAGCCTTTGTGAGCACAAGAGACTTGCAAAAAACATTACAAAATTACCGACCTCAAACTTTTAATGGTAGTGTATCTTGCGTTGCTCATAAAGATTGTTTGTGCAATCAAACTCTGCGATATTTTGCCACAAATTCATCTGTTACTTAGTAAGCTAGACAAATTACTGAAGATCTGCCAACATTAACAGTTTGCGTGACATGCCCTCATTGTCGAAAACCAAATCAGAAGTTCAGATTGACAGATGCTGTGAGATTTTAATACACCAAACCTGCTGTGTGATCAAGCCAGTTCGAATTGGACCCACATAAAACACTGCCATAAAGCAACACACACACACACACACACACACACACACACAGAGAGCACTCAAATAAGAGTCTTCTCAACATGAAACATAATTTCCAGCTCATCCTCATAAATCAGGCTACACGAGACCTGGGAAAAATCCCAGGAATGTTGAGTTAAGCAGAGATGGAGAAAGGGAAGGGGGAGATGAAAAGTGGTCTTGTCGCCTAGAAGAAGCTCTTAGGGAAACACAGACCTAGACTTTAGAAGAAATCACACCTGCTTTAAAAAAAAAACGTGTAAAATTATATAAAAAAAAGAATAATAACCGTCTAGAACTGTCATTACACACACACACACACACACACACACACACACACACACACACACACACACACACACACACACACACACACACACACACACACACACACAGAGAGCACTCAAATAAGAGTCTTCTCAACATGAAACATCATTTCCAGCTCATCCTCATAAATCAGGCTACACGAGACCTGGGAAAAATCCCAGGAATGTTGAGTTAAGCAGAGATGGAGAAAGGGAAGGGGGAGATGAAAAGTGGTCTTGTCGCCTAGAAGAAGCTCTTAGGGAAACACAGACCTAGACTTTAGAAGAAATCACACCTGCTTTAAAAAAAAAACGTGTAAAATTATATAAAAAAAAGAATAATAACCGTCTAGAACTGTCATTTTTAGGCCATGTCCACACATACACGGGTATTTTTATAAACAGAGTTTTTCCTTCTTCCGTTTTTAAAAAAATCTCCGTCCACATGAAAACGCAAACGCATGCTATGAAGCACTGTCAAGAGCATGCCAAACCAACAGGTAGCGATATAATCTCAACTGTAAAGCCATGTTAGCCAATCAGAAGCCTGAAAAAGTTTCCAGTAGGTGGCGATAACCGCGCAGGCTCTGACGTCGCAAGCCAAAAACTCCGGTTTCACTGTCTACACGATAACACTGCAACCGGAGTTTTTGAAAATCTTCACCCTGGCAGGCGTTTTCAAGAATGTTCGGTTTCAGTGACCTGGTGCTGCGTTTGCTTGTGGACGAACGGTCTAACCACGTAGAAAAAGCTGCGGTTTTAAAAATAACCGCATTCGTGTGGACAGGGCCTTAGAACAACTAACAATTTAGAAGCTGTTATTCATTGTTCAAATGCGCATGTGTTCAAGTTGAAAAGAAATCCCAGAAATTCCCGTTTTCTTATCATAGACGTATGACTGTTACCCCATAAATCATAAACTCATCGGCGTCCAGATATCAGCACGAACAGTCCACACAGATGACGACACATTTCCAATGTCAATAAAAACACTGCACTTTCGACCATGCCATCATCAATTACCTCATTTCCATGCTTCTGTAGAAATTCTATTTCCTGTTGCGTGAAGGTCGTCATGGAGATGGACTTCACTCTGTGGGGGGGATTCAGGCCTCGTCTAAAGGGGAGAGAAAAAGCGGTATGAGATAAAATGATAACATGTTAATTAAATAAAGTGTTGTAAATCGCTTGCAGTGTGAATTAGATTTTCTGCTGCCTCTCGCCGTAACTCTTCATTACAAACCTGCTTATTACACACAGATCTAGGACAAGGACAAAGTCAGACTGTTCGGCACCTCACCAAGTCTGTGTGCGGAGAGAACGAGAGCGTATGTGTGGAAGAGAGTGATAGTGTAAAGAGAGGTGAGCTAATGCTGCCTTTGAATAATGTTGTTATTCGTATATAAGAGATGAGCACTAGGATGTCGTAATTAAATGTAGGAAACTGAATTTTCTTCAAACCCAGACTTTCCGAGTTAAAAGGCATGTCACCTAAAGAATCATGGCAGAATATGGGTCATAATTAAGCCATTTTATGAGGCGAAAGGCTTTGTTTTCATTCTTTACCAGAACAAGAATGCTCAAATATATAAAGCATCAATTAAACACACAAGGACTTAATCATGAATCTGTGTAAATTTCGTAAAACCATTCTTGCTTAAACTGTCCCGCTGAAAGGAATGCAACAATTTAGAAATATGGTTTATAAATAAATAATAAATTTCTTTCATTGTAAAGAACTTCCCGGGAAGAACTAGATGAGAAACTGAAGACAACTGGAAGAGCATCTGATGATTCAATGTGTCTTTGAATGAGTCTATGCATGTGTGTTTATTCCACAGCCTCATGATCTCTGAACACTTGATCTCTGAACACCCAAGAGCAATGTAAACATGTGTGAGGGTTGGCAATTTGAAAGCCCGTTTCCTTCCTGTATTTACCCTGTTAGCTTGCTCAGATTTGCTCTCTAGGGATCAGAGTCTGTGTACTGCAGGACACGCTGCCTCTGATTCTCTTACGCATCCGTTTTGTTATTTCCATCCCCTGATCTTTTCCTTTTTCTTTCATCTAATGATGACATTTGCAGCTAATAACTAACAGGAAGTTAATTTAGGTAGTTAAAGGAACAGTTTTCCCAGTACTAAAAATTCATACTCAACCTCACGATCTCCTGTCTTTCGTGGAACACAAAATTCATTTTTGGCTGAACTACTCCTTTAAGTCACACACACGCACGCACACACACACGTTTCTATGCCAGTGTGATAGGGAGGAGCATTTAGTACATGTGCAAGTATGGAAAAGACATTTTACGCTACTCTGCTGTCTCTCCGTGCTGAAACGGGTGACCGTTCATCTGACACCTGAGCCGCAACAGATGTTCAAAACACCATTCACACAAACACACCCCCTCGAAACCCCCAAAAGACACATATACACACACACACAAACTCACTACTTCTGCACTAACGATTGCTGCCTGTTTGCATGTGGTAATGCAAGTTCGCTGGTAAATTCCCCCAAAACAATTTTCCACCTGTGTCATCTGTTACTTCCTCTACATTATATTATGAGTGTGTGTATGTCCCTATGGAGATGTGAGGCATTCAGTGATAAACTCTGGCATAATGGCATGAACAGCAAGGCCTTGGTAATATTAGACCAGGTGCTAAATTATTCACACGACCTGCTGTGGGCCATTGGCACAGGGTTGGGATTCTGTAACTGTTGCCCCCAAGAACCATTCGGCTAAACTTCTTCAAGCCGAATATCTAACTAAATCAAGTCCAAAAACTGCCTGAAACCAACAGCACCAGGAATAATTCTTCAGCAGCCTCATAGTACAATGTGTGATGATTATGCAAATGTGCTATGAATATGCATTTACATTAATTAATTTGGCAGCTGCTTAAATTCAAGGTGACTTACAGAGCATCTTATGCAGAAGAAATCTCTTGAAGTAACCAGAAGCGCCTTGCTCAAAACCACAATGGTAAAATCATGCACATGTACATAAATAGTTAATCTAAAACTAAAAATAGTCATCATTTGCTTAGCCACATGTGTCAAACCTGTATGACTTTCATCTGTGGAACATAAGAGAAGTTTAGCAAAATGTCCCAGGTGCTCTTTTTCATACAACAGCAGTGAATGGGGACAGATGCTGTTGAGCTCTAAAAAGTACAACAGCTTCATAAAAGTGATCCATACAACTTTTGCACCCCCCGTCCAAGACCCTCCATTGTCAAAGACAATATTTGAAGGCTTTTATTAATTTCCATGCCTTTTCCAGGTCTACAAATTACACTTTTAAAATTCCCATATATTATACAGTATATCCAGTGTGTCCAGGTTTATGGACAGAAGAAACAGAAGCCATCTTACAGCCCACTTGGAAGTGTGCTAAGGTCCCCTAGTGGATCCCGGCCTCTTGGTTGAGAGACCGATCTTGTAGCCCTCAAAACAAGGGCAAACTCAGCCCCTTTTTGTGCTTCACAGAAATAAAGTCATATGGTTTTAAACCAAAGTATCTCTAAAGTTCATCAGATCTCTAGTGATTGTTGCTTTGCTGGTCACAAGCTAAAATTGGCCAGGACACACAGAATGCAAACAGAGAAATAAATGTATTCCTTAAATTTAACATATTAACATTTTATATTCATGCCAGTGTTGAAATCATCCCCTGAACTGGCTGTACTGAAATGGGATCGACCTCAAAGTGAGCAAACGGTCTCTTGTCGTCCGGCCTGCATTCTAAAAAAAAGGAGGTCCTCACTTCATCGGGCAAAAGGATGACACACTTCGCTCATGAACATAGACAAGAAGCATCAGAGACAGGACAACGGAGACCAGCTAAACACATGAGCATAATTATGATCTCATCTTAGGGGCGGGGCTTGTAGAGAATCCATCCAATAACATTTTAGTTCACATCACAGCATAAGTAATGAGAAAAAAAAAAGAGATTTAATCCGAGTCACCAGGACAACTGAACATTATTTAGATCAGGATTCAGGACACAGCTAGATGGATTTACACCTATCTTGGGCGGCATTGCCAAATGAATGACCCTGACACACATACTACACAAACATGAAGAGAAACACAGGTCTGATCCCACGTGTACTGGGTTACTTGCATTTGTTCCGAGGGCTTTTATTTGACTAAAGTGCTGCCACTCAGTGCAGTGTTCAAAAGAGCGCTGATGTTTTGTTTTAATGTTTGAGATGGAAAGTTAGCTAACAGTGCCTAAGGCCAGCGCTTAACCTTTAAAGCCATTTTAGCTGGTGGTGAGAAGCTCTGGCATCGACTTCACACTCTGGGTGAGCCTGCAGATGCCACATCTGGTTTCATTAATGAGAAAAGCCACGAACGTGAGGTGTGCTTGTGAGATTGGTGGTTGTATTGGGGTTGTGTGTGTGTGATGATGATGCTCAGAGCAGGTGGATGATGGGCTCGGGGAAAACGGGTCAGAAACTGTGCAAGTGGCCAGTCTACTCTCCACACAGCAATAATGTATGAAAACAGAGAGAAAGAGGAATATGTAGGTTTGTGAGGTCTGTGAGCGTCTGGGTGTGTCAGAGTTTACTCAATACTCTAGTTCCTCTTAAGAAATCACTGCAAGCAAAAATCCTGAAACTTCCTCTGAACACATCAATGCAAGTCATCAACAAGCCCACAAAACACACACACACACACACACACACACACGCATACACACAAAACAAGAAAACATCTGACATAGCACGTCTTGAGGAAGGTATTACGATAGACTACCATTCAAAAGTTTGGAGTCAGTAAGATTTTTTTTTTTTTTTGAAAGAAATGATTTTATTTAACAAGAATGCACTAAATTGATAAAAAAATGACAGAAAAGGCACTTATAATTTTACAAAAAGAGTTCCATTTCAAATAAATGCCTTTTCTACTAATCAAACCTGAAAAAGATGTATCACTATTTCCACAAACATATTTCTAAAGTATCATGACATTGAAGACTGGAGTAATAACTGCTGAAAATTCAGCTTTGCCAACACAGGAATAAATGACATTTTAAAATATATTCAAATTGAAAACTTTATAGTAAACTATCTTACGAAACTCTTATTTCGTAAGATAATTTCGTAAAAATAAATGCATGAGGGACTTAAAAAAAACAAAGTTTTGAACGGTAGTGTACAAACTACTCACCAGACTGCAACGTTGCACAACTCACTACATATAAACCTTTTAGAATACCTTTTAAAATAATATTTACATGCGGCATACCAAATAATGCCCTTTAGCCATGACATCACAATACAGCATGGCCATGAGTGCCTTATCACATTTATAAAATGATTACTGCTTAATATAAAAATTACAACATTTTATGATGCAAAGATAAAACGTTATCTAAATGCATAAAGAGTAATTACTGTAAAAGGTTTTTTTTTTTTTTTTAATTGATGATTTCTACATTGGCAAACCAGGCAACAGGAAATGTCACATGCCTACACAATAGTGTGTGGCACGAGATGATAATCAAAGTCAAGACAAGACCTGCGGTGAACAAAATAAAGAGAACAAGAAAGAAAGAAAGAAAGAAAGAGCAAGAGTATGTGGGTAAGAGAGAGAGAGAGAGAGAGAGAGAGAGAGAGAGTGAGAGGGACGGGGGAGAGACAGAAAGACAGATAAAGCAAGTCAGTGAAAATGAGTGAGTTGAAGAACTAAGATAGAGAGAGAGAGAAAGAGAGAGAGAGAGCGCTGATGTTTTGTTTTAATGTTTGAGATGGAAAGTTAGCTAACAGTGCCTAAGGCCAGCGCTTAACCTTTAAAGCCATTTTAGCTGGTGGTGAGAAGCTCTGGCATCGACTTCACACTCTGGGTGAGCCTGCAGATGCCACATCTGGTTTCATTAATGAGAAAAGCCACGAACGTGAGGTGTGCTTGTGAGATTGGTGGTTGTATTGGGGTTGTGTGTGTGTGATGATGATGCTCAGAGCAGGTGGATGATGGGCTCGGGGAAAACGGGTCAGAAACTGTGCAAGTGGCCAGTCTACTCTCCACACAGCAATAATGTATGAAAACAGAGAGAAAGAGGAATATGTAGGTTTGTGAGGTCTGTGAGCGTCTGGGTGTGTCAGAGTTTACTCAATACTCTAGTTCCTCTTAAGAAATCACTGCAAGCAAAAATCCTGAAACTTCCTCTGAACACATCAATGCAAGTCATCAACAAGCCCACAAAACACACACACACACACACACACACACACGCATACACACAAAACAAGAAAACATCTGACATAGCACGTCTTGAGGAAGGTATTACGATAGACTACCATTCAAAAGTTTGGAGTCAGTAAGATTTTTTTTTTTTTTTTGAAAGAAATGATTTTATTTAACAAGAATGCACTAAATTGATAAAAAAATGACAGAAAAGGCACTTATAATTTTACAAAAAGAGTTCCATTTCAAATAAATGCCTTTTCTACTAATCAAACCTGAAAAAGATGTATCACTATTTCCACAAACATATTTCTAAAGTATCATGACATTGAAGACTGGAGTAATAACTGCTGAAAATTCAGCTTTGCCAACACAGGAATAAATGACATTTTAAAATATATTCAAATTGAAAACTTTATAGTAAACTATCTTACGAAACTCTTATTTCGTAAGATAATTTCGTAAAAATAAATGCATGAGGGACTTAAAAAAAACAAAGTTTTGAACGGTAGTGTACAAACTACTCACCAGACTGCAACGTTGCACAACTCACTACATATAAACCTTTTAGAATACCTTTTAAAATAATATTTACATGCGGCATACCAAATAATGCCCTTTAGCCATGACATCACAATACAGCATGGCCATGAGTGCCTTATCACATTTATAAAATGATTACTGCTTAATATAAAAATTACAACATTTTATGATGCAAAGATAAAACGTTATCTAAATGCATAAAGAGTAATTACTGTAAAAGGTTTTTTTTTTTTTTTTAATTGATGATTTCTACATTGGCAAACCAGGCAACAGGAAATGTCACATGCCTACACAATAGTGTGTGGCACGAGATGATAATCAAAGTCAAGACAAGACCTGCGGTGAACAGAGGTGAACAAAATAAAGAGAACAAGAAAGAAAGAAAGAAAGAAAGAGCAAGAGTATGTGGGTAAGAGAGAGAGAGAGAGAGAGAGAGAGAGAGAGTGAGAGGGACGGGGGAGAGACAGAAAGACAGATAAAGCAAGTCAGTGAAAATGAGTGAGTTGAAGAACTAAGATAGAGAGAGAGAGAAAGAGAGAGAGAGACAAATGGACCCACCCTGCATTGGAATGTGTTTTCCCAGTAACTGACCCTACCATAAAACTAACAGGAAAGTGTTTGTGGGTAGCTCGACTTCACCCAATCTCTACTCAGGTAACGCTTCTCTTTCTCAGGCCAAAGATCTGTGTTCCTGCTCAGAAGTTCATGGAAGGAAATCACGTTCAGATAGTGGTCAGCTGATATGGCTTTTCCCAATGATGCTTGTCGTGATATCTTATGAGCAGGTTGATCAATGGCCAATATTATACTGATGATATACAGTATAGGGTGAATCCAGGTAAATAAGGTCCATTTCAGCCACCGAAAAGAGTTATTTTTTCTTTCATTTACTGGAAGTTGCCCTACATAAAACAATGATAGCACTAATGTTGGAACAAATATTTCACAATAAAAAAATTATAATTTGAATTCAATAATCATAGCATAAATTTCAGTCCTACTGTGATTTTAACCATCAAATGAAGTGAATATGTGAGAAGTGTGAGTGGAGCAATGGCCTTTCATACATACACACAAGCACTGACAGCTCTGAAGTGAGAGGATAATGTGTACTTCCTGTCCTACTGTTTCCTCTTCCTGTGCACATGCAGACCACATGCTGCTGATGCAGCAAATACTTGACATACACTTACTTTTCAAGAAATATACATATTCACTGATATGGTCATATGTACAAGCCAGAGAATGATCAGAGTGATAATAAATGCACAGATGAGAGTGTGTGATTAAAGTTCAGATCAAGTGAAAGGAAATGCAGCAAAATCACTACAGGATATCAGTCACAAACACCGAGCTGAAGAAATCAAAGCTATTTGATAAAGTGTTGGGGATGACATAGGACGTAGAATTTACAATGTGGGACGAATTACATGCATAAAGTGTAATTTTTTGGGTTAGGATATAGAACAAAATAATAACTAATGTCCAGAATTAAAATCAGCCGATAATTACGGCCCATGGCTGATAATAGATAAATGACTAATATTAAAATATATATATTAATTAAAAAATAAAAAATAAAATAAAAACATTAAAAACAATCACTTTAAATATAAAGTATGAAAAATTCAATAAAATAAGATTTTCATTCATTTGAGATTTAATAAAGATTATATTTATCAGTGTTTATTAAATTATTAGTGTTTTTAAAGATGAGCTAAATTGAGCTTTAGATGATGGTTAATTACCTGCACAATCTAATGAATTGAAACCTAATTCAGCATAGCACTGAAAAGATTTGACAAACGCTGTGTAAAAGCAGCATGGCAAAATCTACAGTCAGTTCTTCAATATTAAAACTGGGAATCACTGGCACAGTAATCTGGCAAAGCCAGAGGATCATCTCCCCATGCAAATGCCCTAATTAAAATCCAACACTTAATAGCTTAGCACGTTAATCATTCACTTTTCACATAACCCACACAAGAGAAAAGTGCATATATTATGCTTTTGACTAATATGTGCTTTTAGCTAAAAATAAGGTGCAATGAGGTTAAAACGGCTAAATGCACAAGTGCAAAGATTGTATTAAAAAGTACAAAAAAAAGAGTCACATATTTGCAGACTGGTTGTGAGGAGAATCACATGCTTTAGCTGACTGACATCTGGTGCACACGCTCCGAAAGAAAGACGAGAAAGACATTTCTCTGGTGATACTGAAGTCATTTTAGAAGCTGGTGCTTAGAAAAGAACCCAATTATCTCCCTTGATGGAGTACTAGGACAGTCATTAGGGACATTACGGGACATTTATAGACAGTTGGATACTTACAAAGACATATACATAGCAATAATAGAATGAAGAAACAAGTTAGCATTTTTGCACTTCCGGGTTCATCGTCCCGAGGTCAATGGGTTTGTGGTTAATACAAGCTCAACATATTTTAACATATTTTAATGTAATACCCCACCCATGGTTTTTAAAATGACTTGGAAAATGACTTTTAACATGACTTGGAAAAAGTGGCTTAATAAGTGGTTAAATGGGACTACAGAGGATGTCAGGGATATGAAACATCATAGCAGCAAGCAGGTAAAGTCTACTAGATAACTCTAGGTAAAATCTACTCACTAGTCCAATTAAGAGTTTTCAAAAGCTTAATGGTGGTGGCGCTGAAGTCATGTGACCATGGTGTAAGATTTTTATAGCCTCATTTTAGCTTTTTACTCCTAATGATTGTATTTAGGCTTCAAAATTTATTTGTGAAGATTATTTTGATGTAAGAAGCATAAACTTTGATTAGTCGCAGAGTTATTTTTCTGCAACAATCCAAAAACCAATGGAAAAATCTTGTTGGCTTTTCATCGATGGAACCAGCGTGTAGGGGTCGACAAATATGTGTTTTTCAGGGCTGATGCCGATACCAATTATTACAGATAAAGTAGACCAATAACCAATATTTTGAACCGAAAACTTAAAAAAAAACATTAAAAACCTTGTGGTTTTGCAATACCAATAAATAGAGTTAATCCCCCCCCCCCCCAAAAAAAGACTGACGCACGTGCAAAAGAGGTGATTCCTATTAATTCAGGGAACCATGGCTGTCAGCTTCATAGATGCAATGAAGGAATGTGGTTTGCTAATTTTGAACATTTACTTAAATTCAAGAAACTCTGCATCACATACTTGCAGGATGACTCTTGCGATCTGAATTAAAAAGGCATTATTTTAGGAGCATTTCCAACTCTTAATCCAAAATCCCCTGAACTAGATGCCTGTTACACTACAGGGCTAAAATGCTGAGACATGACACACAACTGTTCACCATAACAGGTAAATTCATAAATTATCTATCTAAGATACAACGGCACTTTAAATGCATCATTCAATGAAGATTCTGCCAATTTAATGGCATGTTTCAGCATTCATTGAATTTGAGTTTATCAACTATCAAGGTAGAGTAAATTACATGGAAAAGACTTCAGTGTAAAAATCTACACAAGGACTCAACATCCAATAACAAAAAGCATGCTGAAGACTGAACAATGCCAACAATAGATCAGGATGACCATATGTACCCATGTTATCCACACTAGACGTTTTAAATCTTTCAAATGCCACAGACCCCAAATATGATCATGAAGGCCCTCTATTCTAAAATTTAAAAAGTAGCTTTTTTTACATTTCTATTATTACATTTCTATTTTTTCTACTATTACTATACTTATAATTAAATATTTTTTCAATTCATTTGAATAAATGATTTATTTTGAAGTATTTAGTTAGATGTAAATATAAACAAATAATCAAAAAATAAATAATATGAATAAAGTAAATTATCAAAAGAAATATTTTTAAATATTTAAATACATCAGTACAGTACTATAGTGTAGACGGCAAGATCAATATCTAAAAAAATAAATAAATTAATTAATAAAAAACTATCTAACAGAATGTCTACCTAACTATTCAGTATAGTACTGTACTTTTAGATGTGTTATTTTTTTAAATATATTTATTTTGATACTTTTTTTTATTTATTACATTTTTTTTTACAATGATTTTCTCTAAACTTTTTCACAGATCACCTAGCACTCCTCTGATCTAAACCATACAAGCAACATTCAGCTTCGTTTAGGGATTGTCAAGCCCTCCGCTATCAGGACAATACTGCAGGGGTGAACACACCCTTTGCCACATGTGTCTCTGACTATCCAGCTCTTCCACATGCTGTATAGAGGTTTATCTGATCCACAAGGGCCAGTCCTTACTGCTAGATACGACAATGCAGGACACGAGTACGAAAAGACCAGTGATATGCCCACAGGTAGCTGCTCAAGCTTGCTGTAATGGATTGAGAGCAAGACACACATGATGTTACTGCATTAGCCCAACCACACACCCATCACGCCTGGTCAACTGACAGATTACCAACCCCCAATAAGACAACAACCCATTTACATGTTAAACCCCCTAACAATAACATTTATGTAAATGCCTGAACAGCTGGGTTAAAACAATCGGTTTCAAAACCTATAGAGCTGCCGAACTAGACATGTAATGGCTAATAATGATGCGGTTATGATGTCTAGACAGGCAGCCCACTAGGGTTTGAGACACAGCCGGCGTGTGAAAATAAAGAGGCTCAGACAGAGATAGACAGGAGGGTGGCTCACAGGATGCCTGAGCAGGACGTGCAGACGAACGAGCCCACGGTCATGTTGGCGTAGGTCGGGCCGCGCTGATCGCAGTCGAAGCACTTTCGGTTGGGAGCCAAACTCGTCATTTCCCGCAGCATCTTCAGGTGTTGTTCCTCCTGCTTTCGCTTCGCGCTGGCTGCCATGGCCGGAGCCGTTAATATAACGTCGGTCAATTAAAAAATAATAGTATAATACTAATCCAATATGTGTTTGATATTAGACAGGGTCCTCCTTTAAATCGTATCACCGGGAAAGGGAAGGTAAGACGGACCGGAGTTCTTCCAAAGGGCCTCACGTTTCGCGAACAACGGGCGAAGAGAGGAGGGTCCTGAGGCGCAAGGCACGTTCTTTAACAGCCAGCCTGCCCACCCTACTTTCACTGCCACAGTGAGCGACTCAACGGCCAGCCCTCCCACTCTGTATTCAGTTCTATTGCGTGCAGTTTAATATAACGACCAACAGGGGGCGAGGAGAAGGACTCACCGGAAGCGCCACCAAAGGACTCAATGCTAAAACTGTCCGTAAGACTTGTTGTGCGGTGTAAATCTATATGGAAATATACACTCATAAAAGCTTCGCTCAATATTCGTACTTATAAGTGAGAAAAAAACATGATGTTTTTGTGTAACAAACCCACTAGCACCAGAGCGAGAACTCTAGTTACTAATCGATCCAAGAGGTCACCAACTAGGATCACGTGACCACAATCGCGCCCCGCCCACAAGACTTCTCGAGTGCACGCTCTCGCCCTCATTTAAATGTTCTTAACCCGCAGCGCCCTCTAGAGGAACACAATGGACGTATCGCAATAACACAGCAGCCTATACCCCGGCTCCAATTCTCTGCGAGAGTGACCTAATTCAGAGGATTTGGCTTCGCCGAGGACATAAATCGACTTTATTAAAAGATGGCCATGGGTATGTATAATGAAGTGGTAAATGAAGCCGCGTAAATTAAATAAAGCAGTGTTGCATTGACCTAATGCTGTATATTTCTCACATTTCTGTAATCACATATCTTTAGTGTCTTGACCTTAAAGGGGTCATATGCTGCGATTTCAATTTTTCCTTTCTCTTTGGAGTGTTACAAGCTCTTGGTGCATAAAGAACTCACGTAAGTACGTTTTCATTTAAAGAATTTGCCACTGATGATTGAAAAACGAGAGTTTTGAGCAGTGTAGAGTAGCGCTTGTTGTTTGTCATTTCTCTGATCACAAATGCAGACAGGGTTTTACGCGGCGCGATGCAATGCAACGCAACGTGTAAAAAGACAGTATAAGTCATTATAATCAGTAATTATGTCCCCACTGGATGCAACAAACGCCTCGTTTGTAATGGGTTTTAATGTTTTTGTCTCGTCGCTCCGGCTGGGACACGGCATCACAGTATGGTAAGGGGCATAACATTTCCGTCTCACACTTGAGGTATTCGGCCAATCACAACACACTGGATAGCTGGCCAATCAGAGCACACCTCGCTTTTCAGACCGATGAGCTTTGTAAAAATCGACGCGCTTCAAAAAGGCGGGGCATAGAGGAGAAACAATAATGTACAGTATGTGGAAAATAATGTTTTTTTTTTTTTACATAAACACATTTCATTACGCCAAATACACAAAATAATGTTCTTTTTAGCAGCATCATATGACCCCTTTAAACGGTTTCAAATGAACTCCTACACTGGAAAAATGGTGTAGGAACAATTTTCACATACTGAATTAAATGGGAAATTTAGAAAGACTGAAATAGTTTTTTTGTAAATCATACTGTAATTGTTTTATATGCAACTTCATAAAACCTTTTTACAGTGTACACCATTTTTTTCAGTATAATTTAGACATAATTACATATAATTTAAATTATGAACACATATCCCCAATAATTCCTCTCTCTATACAATGCATATAAATACAATATTTTAATGTGTTAAAGAAATCAATGATGGAAAGAAAGATGAGGCACCTAAAGGAAAACCTACCAAAACTTTCTATGAAAGATTTTTAAGTTAAATTCTAAGTTACAGATTGGTCTATTTTATATTACAAGTTTATTTTAAGTTTGGCTGGCTTTTAAAACAAATGATCATGATGGTTTGCTCATCCGGGTTCATCAAGATTAGAGATGTAGCAAGATGGATAAAGGAGGAAAACATTTAACACATGGAATCTTCAAACATAATTTTGACAATAATTTAACATTCAGAAATATCTAGCAATTATTTGCATTTCTAATCATCACTATGACTGTACGACTGCTGGCCAAGTAGAAACTGGCTGATAATTAAATATCTTTATGGTGACAAACTCAGAGCCACTGTGCAAAACCAGTATCCATGACAACACTAAAAGTTCTGCCTAAACATTATTTTTGCATTCCATCCAGACTGAACACTTCAAGTGGAACATTTTGTTCAGAAATTTTTATTAGCAACCAAACCTTAACATTTATATACATCAATTTATATATAGCAACACATCTAAAGAACGTGCACCTGCAGAGCAGAAGAATGCTCTTAAGGTAGATTTATATTAAGTTTTTAATTGCCATAGTCTGTGGTACATCAAGAGTTTTAGTCTTTTCTGGCATATTAAATTGGACTCCAGTAACTCCACAGCCACACTTCAGCAAAAGAAATCGAGTTTCACTCTACATATAGTTGTGATAAAGCAGATGAGGGTGAATGTCGGTTCTTCAAAAAGTGTCCCACTGGAATCTGCTCTTTAAGCTACAGTACAAAACATTGACTCCTGTAGTCAGTGTCATTTATCCGCTGGTGAGAGCCTGTGTGCTGGGCTTCTGAAGCTGCTCATGGGGGGCAGTGTAGTCCCACGGTCTGCGGTTCTCGGTGAAGCCGTAGAGTTTCCTCAGAGCCACGCGTGCTGCCTCCTCTTCGGCTGCCAGGACAGTCTCGCCTGGACCCTGAGCCAGCAGCTTACGGTCACTGACACAATATAAGAGAGGCAAAAAAAGATTTGACATTTTAAAAATCAATCAAAAACCTAAACTGAGAGGAGTATTGATTGCACGCTGTAGCAGTGGGTCTGAAATTGTTTCTTGGAGACCAGAATAAATTTGACTCAACCCTGAGACACTTCAGATTGATCAACTAGAGATTCATTTACAGACCGTGGAGAATATAGATACTTAGCAGCATGACATTACACAATGCTTCATAAATGTTAAATAACTTTAAGTGAAATAAACAACAAAGCTTATTAACCCTTGTATCATACCTATAAAGGCCGACGAAATAGAGAGGGAGGACAGTACTGGCGCCGGCAGACCGGATGAGGCGGGGCTCGGGTAGAGCTATACCTTTACAGGTCAATTCTTTAACTAGCAGCCCCATGGGATCAACCACTTTCCACATGTCAAACAGATCTTTCCCTATTAGCTGAGTCACCAGGAAATCCTGCAAAATCACACACCCAACAGATGGATCAACATTTAGTGCACAAAGATTAGGGTCTGTAACACACATAATATAATATAATAACAAAATACAAAAATTCTATAATTAATAAAAAAAATTTTTTTTAATTAATTGTAAATTATTTTACACACACATACACACATTAATTGAAAATACATTTTTTTGTTAAAATGATACATCTATAAAGATATATAACGAGTTAAACTGAATCGCAATATAAAAAAATAAATCGCAAAATAAAATTCGTCGCATTCATTAACACGCTAATTTTGACAGCACTTGTATTTATATATATATATATAAATATATATATCATTATATCTATATCTAAGTGTAAAAATAATAAAATATTATATATAATTTTATACTCTAAAATTAAACAAGTATAAAATTAAACACGTATGTTATATAAAATTATAATGATATTTCACAATGTTACTGCTTTTCTGTATTTCTGGCCAAATAAATGCTGTCTTGGTAAAAATCGTAATTATTATTATTATTCAAAACTTTGGATCAGTAGTGCACATTATATATACATAATTTCATATAAAAACAAAACATGAAAAGTTAACTTTAAGGGGACTCTTGTCTTACCCTAATGAAAAGCCCGGCTCGCACAGGCCCGCTGCTCTGCTCCAAAGCACCAATCACAGCAAAGAACGTTCCTTGCAGGGTTTCATCTGGAACAGGAAACTCTGCACTCATCGTCAAATCCTCTACTGCGAGGTTTCGTGCGATGTGACACATGACCTCTGACCCTGTCAGGTGGCCTACAACAGCTGCCACACCCTCCTCAGGCAGGCTGGGAAAGCTGCCCCTGCACCAGTCACTGAGGAAAGCCTGTACATAAGAATAGAAGGAGAGGAATATGAATATCATTCCAATTAATCCAGCATGAGACTCATCGGTGTTCTCACCTTTGAGAACTGTTGACCGTGCGCACACAGCTCGCCGTTGTCTTTCAGGTTGAGGGTGGTCGTCTCCAAATCGAGGCCCAGCGCTCGCCTCCTCTCCTCCTCAGATCGCAGGTAACACGTGTTCACAAACACCGTCTTCAGAAGCTCCAGAGAGAAACTCTCCCGCAGTCGGGCACTGAAAGCCTCCACTTCAGCATGGTAATCAAAGTTTGGCTGCTGGGAGCTGATGGGAAGAGAAAAGAGGGTTCAGGGTATCTGCAGGACTTTTAAGATCAAATTTAAGACCTGCACAAACAAAATTAATAACATTTTACAGTTTAATTTTATATTAAACTGTAAAATGACTGTAAAAAGCACGATTTACAGTTCAGATCAGACATGTCTTTGAAAGTGACGCGACGTGTGGCCAAGTATGGTGACCCATACTCAGAATTTGTGCTCTGCATTTATCCCATCCATGTGCACACACACAGTAGTGCACACACACACACACACACACACACACACACACACACAGAGTGAATTTGCTGTCATTTAAATTTAGTTTATACATTAACATATAAAAAAATACAGGTTTGGAACAACATGTAAATAAGTATTTAAAAACAGAATTAAGTTTTTTTTGGGTGAAATATCCCTTTAAGAATGTTTATCAATGCCAATCATCTCAAAAAGGCCTATAATAACTTATGATAACTACTTAGACAAGCTATTTATTATATATATATATATTTCTCAAACCAAATAATAGTATTATTATAGGTCCCTCTAATACTAAAACGTAAGGTAGGCAGCTCACTATGATTTGAGTCACGGCCGGAGAGAATCATAAGTGGCCTTGAGATGTTCTACTGACCGTGGCTTTGGAGGTGGAGGTCCCTCCATCTTTCTCTTCCTCTCCATGATGAGTGTGTAAGCCTTCATCCATCTCTTCTTCTCTCTGATGTGTGTGAGCATCACTCCTCTGCACACATGATGGTAATGCAGAGGTAACACAACGCGACTCACGAGCGCCCTGCAGGCCGCCATGACACTGCGCTGTCCGCGAAAGAGCGACGGAAAGCGAGAGGGAAACAGTCCACAGCGCCACCACGTGTCCGGAGCGCTGAGTTTATAGTGTCTGTCAAGGTGGACTCCATAGAAAGAAATGAACATGCCAAAAGTGACTGTAATTACCCATAGTTGTGTACTATCTTTTTTAAACGTTAACCCAAGGATCCCAGGTGCGTGCTATTTTTTTAGGACAACAGGGTAAAGAAGACTGTAAATTAATATATGCACTTTTCTCAATGTCATGTGTATTATTATTATTACATGCTTCTTTTTATATTTAACTTTTTTTTTTTTTTAAATAATCATCAATATGGCATTTACTTATTAGTACAATATTAAAAGCATGAATGACCATGGCACTTAATATAAGTTCCAGTGTTGTTATTGTTAATTAAAACAAACTACTAAAAAAACATTTTCGGTAAATGAAATAAAGCTGAAATAATATATAAATATTAGATGAAAAGCTTAAACAAAAATTAGAAATATTGCCATGGCAACTAACTGGAATAAGCTTAAATTGGAATACTGCAATAATGACAAATAACCTGAAACAAAATTATTTTAATTTATATAGGGGAAAAAAACACCTAACAAAATAACTAAAATGTAACTTAAAACTTAACTTGAAAATATAATAAAAAATATTAATAAATACTATAATAGAATAAAAATAACACTAATGAGTACACATTTTGCAGCTTTGTTTGGATTTTGTTTTTTTACTTTTAATCTGTCATTCTTAAGACCGATAATTATACTTTATCTTCAGAAATGAAGAAAACAAGCAAATCCAGACAGGATAGAGTGCAGTTCACTACTGTTGTCATTTATTCAAATAAAAGCGTCTACAATACAATGTTTATGACTTTGTGAGAGGAAAACTGAACGTGTATCATTTCAGTAATATCCTGCAGAAAAGGTTGTAGCAGAAATAACAACATCAGAATATTACAATAATGGGTTGTTGTACATAAACAATGACTAAACTCACACTTAACAAGTATGGTTTCTATGTTTCTAGTAACATAGATGTACACAATGTACCTAAAATCACAACAGTCCCTAAATATTATTATTATTATATGAATTTCTTTTGTCTATGATATATCAGTGTGTTCCATTCCATTGGTCTCTGTAAAAGTTTTTGTATAGTAAACCTAAGGGGAAAAAAAAGATTACAGCCAAAGTTCAAAAACAGGTGAAGTAATATATACATCTGGTTCATGCTTGGCTTACACACAAAAAAAACAACAACCCAAAAAGTAATGTACCAAAAAAAAAAAAAAAAGTACAAAACCAAGAAAAAGAACAATTATATAGAACAAGAACAAATTATAAAAAAGTATAAATACATATTTATAATAATAAAATAAAACAGACAAACTCAAACAAAGAAGCTATCCCTGACTTTACTGCTCTTGCTGAGAAGAAAATAAAATGTTTTAGCCATTCAAAAAACATGGCTAAAGTTTGACACATAGAGCAGAGGGGCGTTCTGATTTTGCCCCTCCCACATTGCTGAGTCCATGTAGCTTTAGCGACGGAACCACACCCAGCTGTTGATAAGCCAGAAAGCTACAGTGATGGAATACATGAACATTTCTCGCTTGACTCTCTCTTTGTTCTCCTCCTCCAAGAGCTGCAAACGCCGATTCAGCTTGACAATCTGTAATGTAAGAAATTAATACTTTTATTCAGCAAGGATGCATTAAATT
>NW_015505221.1:1059573-1075510 GCF_001515645.1 Sinocyclocheilus grahami | reverse complement strand
ACACACACACACCGTAGTGAACACACACACACACACACCGTAGAGAACACACACACACACACACACAAGAGCACACACACACACACACACACACACACACACACACACACACACACACACACACACACACACACACACACACACACACACAGAGTGAATTTGCTGTCATTTAAATTTAGTTTATACATTAACATATAAAAAAATACAGGTTTGGAACAACATGTAAATAAGTATTTAAAAACAGAATTAAGTTTTTTTTGGGTGAAATATCCCTTTAAGAATGTTTATCAATGCCAATCATCTCAAAAAGGCCTATAATAACTTATGATAACTACTTAGACAAGCTATTTATTATATATATATATATTTCTCAAACCAAATAATAGTATTATTATAGGTCCCTCTAATACTAAAACGTAAGGTAGGCAGCTCACTATGATTTGAGTCACGGCCGGAGAGAATCATAAGTGGCCTTGAGATGTTCTACTGACCGTGGCTTTGGAGGTGGAGGTCCCTCCATCTTTCTCTTCCTCTCCATGATGAGTGTGTAAGCCTTCATCCATCTCTTCTTCTCTCTGATGTGTGTGAGCATCACTCCTCTGCACACATGATGGTAATGCAGAGGTAACACAACGCGACTCACGAGCGCCCTGCAGGCCGCCATGACACTGCGCTGTCCGCGAAAGAGCGACGGAAAGCGAGAGGGAAACAGTCCACAGCGCCACTACGTGTCCGGAGCGCTGAGTTTATAGTGTCTGTCAAGGTGGACTCCATAGAAAGAAATGAACATGCCAAAAGTGACTGTAATTACCCATAGTTGTGTACTATCTTTTTTAAACGTTAACCCAAGGATCCCAGGTGCGTGCTATTTTTTTAGGACAACAGGGTAAAGAAGACTGTAAATTAATATATGCACTTTTCTCAATGTCATGTGTATTATTATTATTACATGCTTCTTTTTATATTTAACTTTTTTTTTTTTTTAAATAATCATCAATATGGCATTTACTTATTAGTACAATATTAAAAGCATGAATGACCATGGCACTTAATATAAGTTCCAGTGTTGTTATTGTTAATTAAAACAAACTACTAAAAAAACATTTTCGGTAAATGAAATAAAGCTGAAATAATATATAAATATTAGATGAAAAGCTTAAACAAAAATTAGAAATATTGCCATGGCAACTAACTGGAATAAGCTTAAATTGGAATACTGCAATAATGACAAATAACCTGAAACAAAATTATTTTAATTTATATAGGGGAAAAAAACACCTAACAAAATAACTAAAATGTAACTTAAAACTTAACTTGAAAATATAATAAAAAATATTAATAAATACTATAATAGAATAAAAATAACACTGAGTACACATTTTGCAGCTTTGTTTGGATTTTGTTTTTTTACTTTTAATCTGTCATTCTTAAGACCGATAATTATACTTTATCTTCAGAAATGAAGAAAACAAGCAAATCCAGACAGGATAGAGTGCAGTTCACTACTGTTGTCATTTATTCAAATAAAAGCGTCTACAATACAATGTTTATGACTTTGTGAGAGGAAAACTGAACGTGTATCATTTCAGTAATATCCTGCAGAAAAGGTTGTAGCAGAAATAACAACATCAGAATATTACAATAATGGGTTGTTGTACATAAACAATGACTAAACTCACACTTAACAAGTATGGTTTCTATGTTTCTAGTAACATAGATGTACACAATGTACCTAAAATCACAACAGTCCCTAAATATTATTATTATTATATGAATTTCTTTTGTCTATGATATATCAGTGTGTTCCATTCCATTGGTCTCTGTAAAAGTTTTTGTATAGTAAACCTAAGGGGAAAAAAAAGATTACAGCCAAAGTTCAAAAACAGGTGAAGTAATATATACATCTGGTTCATGCTTGGCTTACACACAAAAAAAACAACAACCCAAAAAGTAATGTACCAAAAAAAAAAAAAAAAGTACAAAACCAAGAAAAAGAACAATTATATAGAACAAGAACAAATTATAAAAAAGTATAAATACATATTTATAATAATAAAATAAAACAGACAAACTCAAACAAAGAAGCTATCCCTGACTTTACTGCTCTTGCTGAGAAGAAAATAAAATGTTTTAGCCATTCAAAAAACATGGCTAAAGTTTGACACATAGAGCAGAGGGGCGTTCTGATTTTGCCCCTCCCACATTGCTGAGTCCATGTAGCTTTAGCGACGGAACCACACCCAGCTGTTGATAAGCCAGAAAGCTACAGTGATGGAATACATGAACATTTCTCGCTTGACTCTCTCTTTGTTCTCCTCCTCCAAGAGCTGCAAACGCCGATTCAGCTTGACAATCTGTAATGTAAGAAATTAATACTTTTATTCAGCAAGGATGCATTAAATTGATCAAAAGTATTAGTAAAGACACTTATAATGTTACCAAAAAAAAAAAAAAGCTGTTCTTTTTAATTTTCTGTTGAACAAAGATTTTAAAAAAAATTATTAAAAGGGATAGTTCACCCAAAAATGAAAATTTTATCTGCTTACCCCCAGGGCATCCAAGATGTAGGCGACTTTGTTTCTTCAGTAGAACACAAACGAAGAGTTTTAACTCAAACCGTTGCAGTCTGTCAGTCTTATAATGTCAGTGGATGGGAATCACGGCTTTGAGATCTCTCAAATGGACCATTGACACTATCTACAATCTCAATTAGGAGTGTCAATGGTCCATTTGAGAGATAGGTGGCAGTAAATCACTTATAAGTCTGCGATCTGCCGTAAAGCAAGAAGAAGACACCTCCTGCACAGGCTGAATAAGAAGACGCAAGCGCGCTCAGGACAGTTAAATCATTGCGGTGAAAATCAGAGGTAAAAAACTATATAAATACTGTTCAGTTTCTTGCACAGACCGATCGTTTCGTGTCTTTACACATTAATGTATCGTCACGAGCCGCAGGATTTAATTTGGTTTCGTTTGTGTATGTTTTATAACTCTCAAAGCTGTGATTCCCATCCACTGACATTATAGGACTGACAGACTGCAACAGTTTGAGTTAAAAATCTTCGTTTGTGTTCTACTGAAGAAACAAAGTCACCTACATCTTGGATCAAATTTTCATTTTTGGGTGGACTATCCCTTTAAGGTTTCCACAATGATATTAAACAGCACAACTGTTTTCAACATTGATAATAATAAAAAGATCAATAAAGGCATCGAATCAGCATATTTGAATGATTTCTGAAGGATCATTTGACACTGAAGACTGGAGTAATGATGCTGAAAATTCTGCTTTGCATCACAGGTATTTTTTTTCACAGTTTTATATTTTTAATCAAATAAATGCAGCCTTGGTGAGCATAAGATACTTTTTTCCAAAGACATCTGAATGCTAGTGTGCATAAAATATGTTTTTATCTTTTACTTTTTTTTTTAAACACTGCACAATATTAAGCAGTGGAATAATACCTGTCTGCGTAGAGAGGTGGCGTCCACGACAGCCATGTCATCTGCTCCTCCCTCTATAGTCGGGTCCAGTGGGGCCAGGGCATGCCTGTCAAATACATTATTTAATTTCATAAGACACTGAGAATGTATTGAGAGGACAGAGAGAAAAACAAATTGAGAGAAAAAACAGATGAGAGGGAAGAGATGAGAGGAAGTTACCTGTTGTCATGCTGGGGGTTAGAGAGGGTTGAACCCCCTCTAAGAGATGGCTGGCTGAGAAGCGGATATGGAGAAAGTGAGAGAAGGAAAGGACAAAAGAAGACATACACAGACAGACAACTTTAATAACATGCAAATGCGCTTTAACTAATATAAAATATGTATATGCTGCAGGTGGTCTTTGTCTCACAGACCCTGTCAACATTTTTTCTAATCAAATAAACCTTGCAAAAGAAACCAGCCAACTGCACAGATGTAAACACAACAATATTAATTTTAGTCTCATTTTCAGACAGTGGTTTTACACAAACCTACAATAGAGTTTAGTGCCTGTCAGTGAAACTGAAGTTAATGCCAAGCAGGTCACAGAGCACAGGAAATGAGCTCATAAATAACACCTGTACAGTGCAGGTATTCACAGAAACCCAAATTAAAGGAATGTTCCGTATTCAATGTAAGGCTGAATCATTTCACAGCATTTGTGGCATAATATCGAATACCAAAGAAAATAATTTGTACTTGTCCCCAAGTACAAAAATAAATAAGTTACAACCATTTTCAACATTGATAATAAAAATTGTTGCTTTAGCAGCAAATCAGCATATTAAAATGATTTCTGAAGGATCATGTGACGCAGAAGACTGCAGTAATAGCTGCATGAAATTCAGTTTAAACTACATTTGCAAAATTAATTACATCACAGCCATAAATTACACTTTAAAATATGTTACAACAACAGTTGTTTTAAATTGTAATTACTGGTTACTGTATTTGTGATCAAATAAATGTATGTTGGTATTTTAAGGAATATTACAATAATAAAATAATCTAAATATAATAAGTTCTCATGTAAAAAAAAAAACAAGCTTCACATTTCATTTTTTAAATATAGCTGATTTTTTTCTTAATTTAATTAAAATAATAAATTTTTTTTTTGTGGTTATCATGCCAGAAATGCTGTCAATAGATCTTGAACTTGTAATGAACACAAACATTTCTTTAAAAACTATACAGCAATGCCACAAACTGCTTGTGTAAACTTAACTGAAATCTAAAAGCTCAGGGGAAAAAGAGAAAGGATTCAAACAAAAGAGAAATAAATAAAATCTTGCGCACATTACTACTCATGCTAAACACAAAACCCCAAACCAAGAGGCTGAGAAAGAAATGGAGCTTAGGAAAGCAGCGTGTCCACATCCAACAGCAAACAACACAAGCTGTCATTTAACAAACTACCTCCTAAAATTGAAATGTGTAGGGTGTTGTGCTTTGTTGTTTAAAGTATGACATTTTGAGGAGGACTTTTTGTCTGTCAGTCCTAATATGCTTAGTGTATTTTCTCACCAAATCAGAGTGACACGTGAATGTCTATCTGTCATAGAGGACTTTGTTCCTGGCCTAATCTAACACATTTGATTGGTTACTCAGTGAAGCAACATCTAATTTAGCCAAAAGTCAGTCTCTCACGGCAGATTCAGGCGGTCTGATGTCAAAGGTCACCTGCGCTGGTTCTCGTCCAGGACCTCCAGGACCTGCTGGTAGGCCCGACGTGTGGTTGACTGGATGAAGGAAAGGACACCGCGGGCGTTGAAGAGGTTAAACCCGTCCTCGGCACCACCGAGAGGAGCCATAGTGCGCAATGCAGCAGAGGGGGAGGCAGTCATACTGACCGAACCACACACACACAGAGAGAGAGAGAGAGAGAGAGAGAGAGAGAGAGAGAGAGAGAGAGAGAGAGAGACGTAACGAAAGTACAAGAAAGGAAAGGTAGAAGATAAGAAAGAGAGAAAGTCCAACAAATTTTAGGTTTCAGAAAGAAGGAAAAAGAAGGAGAAAGAATGAAATAAAAGTCGGAGAAAATAAAGACTGCAACAGATGGGCAACAGTCTCACCATATATATATATATATATATATATATATATATATATATATATATAAACAACACTAGGTCACAACCTAGGGCTGGACGATATGTCCAAAATTGATATCACGAGATATTTCTTAATTTCGATACGATATAATTCCGATATCGATATGAACACTATTATAAAAAAAGCCTCATAAAAACTGCCAAGAACACCTACAACAGATGTCTGTTGCATACAAACTTCTGAAAAAATAATTTTCCAAGTCTATGAAAGCTCTCCTATAAAACTATATAATATTTAAGAAAAAGAAACAGCACAAATAAATTAATGTTTACCTTATTTCAAACTATGGTACTGACATACATTACCAGTCAAAAGTGTTTGAACAGTAAGATTTGTAATGTTTTTTAACAAATTCTCTTCTGCTCACCAAGCCTGCATTTACTTGATCCTAAATACAGCAAAAACTGTTTTTTACTATTTAAAATAACTGAATTGAAAATATTTTAAAATGTGATTTATTCCTGTGATTTCAAAGCTGGATTTTTAGCATCATTACTCCAGTCACATGATCCTTTAAAAATCATTCTAATGTGCTGATTTGCTGCTCAAAAAATTTATTATGATGTTGAAAACAGCCGAGTAGATTTTTTTCAGGTTTCTTTGATGAATAGAAAGTTCAGAAGAACAGCACCTGCGGCTCGTGACGATACATTAATGTGTAAAGACACGAAACGATCGGTCTGTGCAAGAAACTGAACAGTATTTATATAGTTTTTTTACCTCTGATTTTCACCGCAATGATTTAACTGTCCTGAGCGCGCTTGCGTCTTCTTATTCAGCCTGTGCAGGAGGTGTCTTCTTCTTGCTTTACGGCAGATCGCAGACTTATAAGTGATTTACTGCCACCTATCTCTCAAATGGACCATTGACACTATCTACAATCTCAATTAGGAGTGTCAATGGTCCATTTGAGAGATAGGTGGCAGTAAATCACTTATAAGTCTGCGATCTGCCGTAAAGCAAGAAGAAGACACCTCCTGCACAGGCTGAATAAGAAGACGCAAGCGCGCTCAGGACAGTTAAATCATTGCGGGGAAAATCAGAGGTAAAAAAACTATATAAATACTGTTCAGTTTCTTGCACAGACCGATCGTTTCGTGTCTTTACACATTAATGTATCGTCACGAGCCGCAGGATTTAATTTGGTTTCGTTTGTGTATGTTTTATAACTCTCAAAGCTGTGATTCCCATCCACTGACATTATAGGACTGACAGACTGCAACAGTTTGAGTTAAAAATCTTCGTTTGTGTTCTACTGAAGAAACAAAGTCACCTACATCTTGGATCAAATTTTCATTTTTGGGTGGACTATCCCTTTAAGGTTTCCACAATGATATTAAACAGCACAACTGTTTTCAACATTGATAATAATAAAAAGATCAATAAAGGCATCGAATCAGCATATTAGAATGATTTCTGAAGGATCATTTGACACTGAAGACTGGAGTAATGATGCTGAAAATTCTGCTTTGCATCACAGGTATTTTTTTTCACAGTTTTATATTTTTAATCAAATAAATGCAGCCTTGGTGAGCATAAGATACTTTTTTCCAAAGACATCTGAATGCTAGTGTGCATAAAATATGTTTTTATCTTTTACTTTTTTTTTTAAACACTGCACAATATTAAGCAGTGGAATAATACCTGTCTGCGTAGAGAGGTGGCGTCCACGACAGCCATGTCATCTGCTCCTCCCTCTATAGTCGGGTCCAGTGGGGCCAGGGCATGCCTGTCAAATACATTATTTAATTTCATAAGACACTGAGAATGTATTGAGAGGACAGAGAGAAAAACAAATTGAGAGAAAAAACAGATGAGAGGGAAGAGATGAGAGGAAGTTACCTGTTGTCATGCTGGGGGTTAGAGAGGGTTGAACCCCCTCTAAGAGATGGCTGGCTGAGAAGCGGATATGGAGAAAGTGAGAGAAGGAAAGGACAAAAGAAGACATACACAGACAGACAACTTTAATAACATGCAAATGCGCTTTAACTAATATAAAATATGTATATGCTGCAGGTGGTCTTTGTCTCACAGACCCTGTCAACATTTTTTCTAATCAAATAAACCTTGCAAAAGAAACCAGCCAACTGCACAGATGTAAACACAACAATATTAATTTTAGTCTCATTTTCAGACAGTGGTTTTACACAAACCTACAATAGAGTTTAGTGCCTGTCAGTGAAACTGAAGTTAATGCCAAGCAGGTCACAGAGCACAGGAAATGAGCTCATAAATAACACCTGTACAGTGCAGGTATTCACAGAAACCCAAATTAAAGGAATGTTCCGTATTCAATGTAAGGCTGAATCATTTCACAGCATTTGTGGCATAATATCGAATACCAAAGAAAATAATTTGTACTTGTCCCCAAGTACAAAAATAAATAAGTTACAACCATTTTCAACATTGATAATAAAAATTGTTGCTTTAGCAGCAAATCAGCATATTAAAATGATTTCTGAAGGATCATGTGACGCAGAAGACTGCAGTAATAGCTGCATGAAATTCAGTTTAAACTACATTTGCAAAATTAATTACATCACAGCCATAAATTACACTTTAAAATATGTTACAACAACAGTTGTTTTAAATTGTAATTACTGGTTACTGTATTTGTGATCAAATAAATGTATGTTGGTATTTTAAGGAATATTACAATAATAAAATAATCTAAATATAATAAGTTCTCATGTAAAAAAAAAAACAAGCTTCACATTTCATTTTTTAAATATAGCTGATTTTTTTCTTAATTTAATTAAAATAATAAATTTTTTTTTTGTGGTTATCATGCCAGAAATGCTGTCAATAGATCTTGAACTTGTAATGAACACAAACATTTCTTTAAAAACTATACAGCAATGCCACAAACTGCTTGTGTAAACTTAACTGAAATCTAAAAGCTCAGGGGAAAAAGAGAAAGGATTCAAACAAAAGAGAAATAAATAAAATCTTGCGCACATTACTACTCATGCTAAACACAAAACCCCAAACCAAGAGGCTGAGAAAGAAATGGAGCTTAGGAAAGCAGCGTGTCCACATCCAACAGCAAACAACACAAGCTGTCATTTAACAAACTACCTCCTAAAATTGAAATGTGTAGGGTGTTGTGCTTTGTTGTTTAAAGTATGACATTTTGAGGAGGACTTTTTGTCTGTCAGTCCTAATATGCTTAGTGTATTTTCTCACCAAATCAGAGTGACACGTGAATGTCTATCTGTCATAGAGGACTTTGTTCCTGGCCTAATCTAACACATTTGATTGGTTACTCAGTGAAGCAACATCTAATTTAGCCAAAAGTCAGTCTCTCACGGCAGATTCAGGCGGTCTGATGTCAAAGGTCACCTGCGCTGGTTCTCGTCCAGGACCTCCAGGACCTGCTGGTAGGCCCGACGTGTGGTTGACTGGATGAAGGAAAGGACACCGCGGGCGTTGAAGAGGTTAAACCCGTCCTCGGCACCACCGAGAGGAGCCATAGTGCGCAATGCAGCAGAGGGGGAGGCAGTCATACTGACCGAACCACACACACAGAGAGAGAGAGAGAGAGAGAGAGAGACGTAACGAAAGTACAAGAAAGGAAAGGTAGAAGATAAGAAAGAGAGAAAGTCCAACAAATTTTAGGTTTCAGAAAGAAGGAAAAAGAAGGAGAAAGAATGAAATAAAAGTCGGAGAAAATAAAGACTGCAACAGATGGGCAACAGTCTCACCATATATATATATATATATATATATATATATATATATATATATATAAACAACACTAGGTCACAACCTAGGGCTGGACGATATGTCCAAAATTGATATCACGAGATATTTCTTAATTTCGATACGATATAATTCCGATATCGATATGAACACTATTATAAAAAAAGCCTCATAAAAACTGCCAAGAACACCTACAACAGATGTCTGTTGCATACAAACTTCTGAAAAAATAATTTTCCAAGTCTATGAAAGCTCTCCTATAAAACTATATAATATTTAAGAAAAAGAAACAGCACAAATAAATTAATGTTTACCTTATTTCAAACTATGGTACTGACATACATTACCAGTCAAAAGTGTTTGAACAGTAAGATTTGTAATGTTTTTTAACAAATTCTCTTCTGCTCACCAAGCCTGCATTTACTTGATCCTAAATACAGCAAAAACTGTTTTTTACTATTTAAAATAACTGAATTGAAAATATTTTAAAATGTGATTTATTCCTGTGATTTCAAAGCTGGATTTTTAGCATCATTACTCCAGTCACATGATCCTTTAAAAATCATTCTAATGTGCTGATTTGCTGCTCAAAAAATTTATTATGATGTTGAAAACAGCCGAGTAGATTTTTTTCAGGTTTCTTTGATGAATAGAAAGTTCAGAAGAACAGCATTTATCTGAAATAGAAATCTTTTGTAACATTATAATCTTTTTGATCAATTTAAAGCATCCTTGCTAAATAAAAGTATTATAAATAAAATAAAATTGCAGTGCTAAATAAAATGTATATACCCCCCCCCAAAAAAAAAAAATTATACTGACTCCAAGCTTTTGAATGGAATAATGTATAATGTTATAAAAGCTTTTTATTTCAGATAAATTCTGATCTTTGGATCTTTCTATTCATCAAAAATATTCTCAACTGTTTAAAATATTGATCATCATCAAGTCAGTATATTAGAATTATTTCTGAAATTTAAAATAATTGCTTTCAAATAGAAAGTAGTTATTTTAAATAGTAAAGATAATTCAAACTTTTACTGTTTTTGCTGTACTTTGGATCAAATAAATGCAGCCTTGGTGAGCAGAAGATAATTCTTAAAAAAACTAAACATTAAAAATCTTACAGTTCAAAAAATTTAGACTGGTAGTGTAGGCTGATTATTCTTATAGATTGAAACAAATGTGCTTCAGCCAGGATAAAGAATATGAAAAGTTGCTGCAGAAAATAAAAAAATTGAGCAAGAACAAAAACATGTTGCTGGAGATGGGCTTATTATTGAAAATGCAAATTCATTCTCTGCCAGCAGGAGGCGCTTTTAGAGAGATAAAACTAGCGGTTTCCCCGATAACTGGCTGTAATCAAAGCAGCTCGGCGCATGAGCGCTACTTTATCAGATAAAATGAAAATGTCATCGAAACGTTTCTGAAGACAGTCGGTTTCAGATACATTCATATTAGGGCTGCATGATAAATCGCATGCGATATTTAATGTGCATCTTGTCAGTAAAGCCGGTTCTGTAATCAGCGGTAAAGCTGCACCAAACCACGTTCATAATCGCGCGATTTTTTGCGCAGCTTGTTAGTGAACAACGGCTCTTCTGTAGTAAATGCTGCTCAATGTGAAAGCACGCACGTGATGGAGATTTACGCTGATTACAGAACCGGCTTTACTGACGAGATGTGGATTAAATATCGCATGCGATTTATCGTGCAGCCCTAATTCATATAAAACACCCGCGCCGTGTTATGATTTTGAAACGTGCAGTGCTCATGTTTATTCAACGAAGTCGCCGCAAATAAATCAACGTATGGGAAACACTGGTAATGTATATCGAAATATCGGAAATGTGTTTAAAAATCATATCACCGTTATTGAAAAAAAATTATATCGCGATACATATTGATATTGATTTATTGTCCAGCCCTAAAATACAAACCCTTCAACAAGCAAAATCTCATCCTTTTAACAACACAAACACACACAGGGGTCTCTAAATATCACAACCTCAAAAGTGGATTTAAAACGGCTGAACTCACATCAGACGATGTAAACGATTTACTGTTTACTGAACTGTAGAATCCATCTACACTAATCCAAACAGACACAACTTCAACCTCTGGGATCCTTAAAGCAGTCTGCTTCAAAAATAGTGCACATCATAAATACAGCTCAGGTATTTGTTATGTGAATCTCATGTCTAGGTCATATTTCACCAGCCCCATTTTTCTTAAAGAAAAAATTATTAACTACTAATTAAGCATATTTGTTCATACAAGACTTGGACATGTTCTAAACAGGTTTTGTGTAATTACTGATGTAACAGTGATGATTTTGTGAACTGTTAATTCATATATTTAACTTTGTTTATTGTTAATGAATATTGTTTATTATTAGTTAATATTGTTACATAATTAAATACACTACAACTTAAAAGTTCAGGGTCGGTAGGATTTTTTTCTTATGCTCACCAAGGCCGCATTTATTTGATTAAAATACAGTTATGAAATATTTGTACAATTTAAAATAGCTATTTTCTCCGGCAGCCATTACTCCAAAGCTCAGTGTCACAATGATCCTTCAGAAATCATTCTAATATGCTGATTTGCTGATCAAGAAACATTTTTTATTATTATCAACGTTGAAAACAGTTGTGCTGCTTAATATTTTCGTAGAAATTGTAATACTTTTGGTTTAGGATTCTTTGCTAAATAGAACATTTTTTTCAAAATAGAAATCTTTTGTATCATCATAAATATTTTTACTGTCACTTTTGATCAACTTAATGCATCTTTTCTGAATAAAATTATTAATTTCTTTAAAAAAAATCTTAATTTTAAGCTTTTAAATGGTAATGTGCATTTAAATACAAACAAATGTTATATTAATATATTATTTCCTGTTAAAATGTTCTTTTTACTAAACCTAAATTTAGTTTAAAAAATGTGACCCTGGACCACAAAACCAGTCATAAGGGTAAATTTTTCTGACATTGAGATTTATACAGCATCTGAATAAATAAGCTTTCCATCGATGTATGGTTTGTTAGTATAGGACAATATTTGGCCGAGATACAACTATTTGAAAATCTGGAATGTGAGGGTGCAAAAAAATCAAAATATTGAGAAAATCGCCTTTAAAGTTGTCCAAATGAAGTTCTTAGCAATGCATATTACTAAACAAAAATTAAGTTTTGATATATTTACGGTAGGAAATGTACAAAATATCTTCATGGAACATGATCTTTACTTAATATCCTAAAGATCTGTGGCATAAAAGAAAACTCAATAATTTTGAGCCATACAATATTTTTTTCGCTATTGCTAAAAATATACCCAAGTAACTTAAGACTGGCTTTGTGGTCTAGGGTCACAAATGGTAAAAATCTAAACTTTGATAAAAGACAGTTTGGCTGATGGACGTGACGCATTTAGATTAGTAGCAGAAGCCGTACTAGTCTTCATTTTATTGGGGTCTAGAAAAAGAAAAAGTGATGCTGGTCAATGGTGGGTTTACGTACTTTTACTGACAGACCAGCCAATCGGAAAACAGAAAACACAAGTATGTCAAAACAAGGAAACAACAGGCTGAAGAAAAATGACTGATCTGTTTTTTTTAAGTACAAACCCTCCGTGTGAACAGCTCCTCGATGCCAGGAGTGGCCATTCATTAGAATAGAATAGAATAGAATAAAGAACAATAGAGTAGAATAGAGCTGTCAAGCAGTCATGGCATGAGGGAAACTGACTAACAAAGCAACTCTAAACTACACGGACCAATATCACGTGTTGTTTAATATTGTGATAAAATTGGTCTCGACCATGACTGACAAGTGTTATTGCGCCACTCCTGTACATGCAATAACATGCACTGAGGTTAAAAAAGCACAAAAGCCAAACCGAAAGGGCTTGAAACTATACAATATACAGTACGTGCATGGTTCTAACTCACCCCCTTTGAGTCAGCATCATGAAAGGAGAAAGAGAGACACCAGGGAGGAGGAAAAACATATAATTGAGTGAGAGGGCCATGTTGACAGGGCAGAGGTGAAACGAAAGTGCATATGCATGTGTATTCGTGATTTTGCACTCACATGGAGTCGTTTCTGGCGAGCTGGCCACTGTGATGCACACTTGTGTTCTCGCTGACCGAGCGCTCTCTACGCGTCCTGGTTTGCATGCGCACCTGTGTGAAGCAGAAAAAGTAAATACAGACAGGTGTTCCTCATTTTATTAAACCCAAGCTGACACATTGTTATTCTTTTTTTAGTGCTGTTCATTACCAGTCACATTTACACAGCTTCCGTCTTGCTAAATGTGGTCTGCCCCACTTACTTCTTCGCTGGGCTGACTGGCGGAGCTCGGCTGCTCCATTTCGAGAAAGTCGATGGGCCTTTCGCTGAGTGTGAGGACCCGAGGTGGTGTCTTGAGGGACAGTGTTGACTCCAGTGGGGTGGACTGGATGAGGTCCAGATCTCTGGGAAACTGCATGGAATTACTGTCTCCTACAAAAGAGAAATGAAAGTCAGTGGGGTCCAAAACAACTTTTTATTATATAAACAAAACTCTCAGAGAATATTTACTAAAATAAAATCTTCTTTTGTGTTCCACAGAAAATTATGGAAGCCCATAATTGGAAGCCCATAATTTTTTCTCATAATTGCGAGTTTATATCTCGCAATTGCGTGTTATAGAGTCAGAATTGTGAGATGAATTGCGAGATATAAATTCACAATTATGAGAAATAAGGTCAGTAGCAATTCCAGTTGCATCGTCCTGATGCCAGTGAGTTTCTTCAATGAGTTTATAGTTAAATGCCTGAAAAAAGGTCTGTGCTTAACAAGATTTTCACGTTTAATTCTAAATAAAATACATCAAATTTACTAGTCTGCTTTATAGCATCATTGTGTTTAAAATCACATTCTTGCTAACTACTCTAACTCAAACTGTTGGTGAAAATGTTTTTTTAAATATAAAGAGTGAAAGCTGTCAGAAGCTTAGTGGTGTAGTTCATTTATAGCCTGTGTTTAGCTTTTTATTTCTGGTGTTTGTATATAGACTTCAAAATTCACAAAAGTTGTGCTCATTTGTGAATATTATCATGATGAACAAAATATGTGAGTATCATGAACTTGTGTTGGTCACAGAGCCTATTTTCGGCAATAATCCAAAAGCCAATGGAAAAATCCTATTGGGTTTTTGTCAAGGGAACCAGGGTGATGCGAACTTCTGGGTTAGCCAACAAAAATCATCACTGCAGCACTCAATACACTCTTTTATCCCACTTTAATGTGCAAAGATCTTCCCATTTCATACCTGCACTACAATTCTCTCGGGAACGTGCATCATTGCCGTGTGGAGCATCTCATGCTCTGAAAGTTCCTGCTCTTCAGGGTCATACGGAGCCACTTTGAGCTGCTCAGGAATACGCATTCTCTGACTGATGCCCTCTGTGTACTCCAGCTCATAGTGGATCCGGTTCATCTCCGCCATCTCGGCTGTGGGAGAGGGGAAAGCTGCTCCATTCATCTACAGGGAAAGAGGAGGAGGCCTGTGATGTGAGGACCTAAACATGTCAATCAATCAAAAAATTCTAAAGGAATGTGCACAGAATTCCTATTGGAATTCTATCATACATTGATTTGAAACCAATCTGAAAAGATTCAAATGGGATCAAATAGGAATCCTCTAAAGACTGGAATACACAACAACACGACTTTAAAAATATGAACAGATTTTTAAAACACTAGGCATCATACACTTATCGACTTTGTAAATAGTGACAAAGGCAAACTGGCCACCATACACTACATGACTGGGGATCACACACTACCAGACTTTCAAGTTGTTCCGATCACAACAAAATCATGCAGGAACGTGTGCCTTGTTGCTAGGAAATGCGTGACAAATGAAAACAACATGTCTTCTAAAATGGCTGAAAAGCTCAAATAAATCGTAGTCTGTGACCATCATACACTATGCGATTTTCTATGGAATCTGTCAACTCCAATCTGCAGACTGGCACTGACTTTTGGCAACTAGTGTCAACTTCTCCAGACAGTAAATCGGTGGGAAATCAGGGCAAAAATTTGTGTAGTGTATCCCAGGCTTAAGAATCAAATACAATCTTAATGGATTGTTGGATTGGCTTGTACCACAGGAATGGATTGTTCCTGTGGCTCAGTGGTGGAGCATTGTGTTAGCAGCGCAAAGGTCGCGGGATCGATTCCCAGGGAACACACATACTGATAAAACATGTATAGCCTGAATGCACTGTAAGTCGCTTTGGATAAAAGCGTCTGCTAAATGCATTAAAATGTAAAAAAAAAAAAAAAAAAATGGATGCACACAATGTTTTGATATTTTCTTGTGTTAATTCTTTCCCGTACTGTGCTGAATCATTTTGAATGAGCTTTTATTTTTATGTTTTCATTTGAATTATATCTACGTTTTAGTAACTTTCTTATGTGCATTTGTCATTTTCATGACTTTTTATCATGTTTTTTATTTCTATTAAACTTTAACCTATTTTTATTTCATTAATTTTTTTGTAATTGTAATACTTTAATACAAAATTAAACTTAAAGTAAACTTTAATACTTTAGTAATTTATCTGATACTAAACTTTTTTTTTTTTTTT
>NW_015505221.1:1016452-1054105 GCF_001515645.1 Sinocyclocheilus grahami | reverse complement strand
AAAAAGTAAAAAAAAAAAAAAAAAAATGGATGCACACAATGTTTTGATATTTTCTTGTGTTAATTCTTTCCCGTACTGTGCTGAATCATTTTGAATGAGCTTTTATTTTTATGTTTTCATTTTAATTATATCTACGTTTTAGTAACTTTCTTATGTGCATTTGTCATTTTCATGACTTTTTATCATGTTTTTTATTTCTATTAAACTTTAACCTATTTTTATTTCATTAATTTTTTTGTAATTGTAATACTTTAATACAAAATTAAACTTAAAGTAAACTTTAATACTTTAGTAATTTATCTGATACTAAACTTTTTTTTTTTTTTTGCATTTAGTTGCCATGGCAGAATTTCTTATTTTTGGTTTTTAGTTTAGGTTTAAGTTTTTCATCTAATATTTATATTTTATTTCTGTTACCAAAAACAATTATTACTCATATTAGTTTTGGTTACCAATAACAACACTGGTTCTAAATGATCTGGTTTGGTTATGATTAAATCCAAAGAAAAATCCAATGAAGATCCCTTAGAATTCCTTCCAAATTATAAAACAGAATACCACCAAACAATGCTTCATAACCTTTCATACAGCAAAACCAGAATCACAGGTTGTCCACCCTGGCCTGTGACATCTTCCCCCAAATACAAAAAAAGACTGTCAGCTTGGTTGTGAGGTAACTAAATAATACTACAATTATGTAATAAAGATAAATAACCGATCCACCCACTATCATCCCCAGATCCTCAAGCTAAACTGAAGCACAGAAAGGAAAGCAGGGGTCATCTGTATCTTGTGGTTTGAACATGAGATCAACTATTTCAGGAAGCAAAATGCCACTGATTACCCTGGCAGCTCCAAAGTTGAATCATTAGTAAGCATGCCTATTGAATGAATGCTTTTGTAAATTGTGTTTCAGGAAGTTATCCAACAAAAACAACATCAATATGGAGGTTTTTGGTTTCATGCTGGATACAAGGCAGCATTGACAGCAGCAGTACTACAGTAAAAGCACTTGCAATGTTTCGTTTTGAATATTTGGGTGGACCAATTCATATCAAACAGAAAATACATAACAAGGTTAAGAACTTTAATGTGTCATGTTTGAGCCCTAAAAACTGTGGAAATAAATGATGAGTACATCAGGGCCTCAGAGTACCTTACATCAATGACAGCAGATAAAGGGCCAAAGCATGCCCAAAAACCACATCACAACTCTTTTAGACTCATACCTTCACCGAGATCAGATCCGCCGACCGATTAGAGACGTCCAAGTGAAATGCAATCGTAAAATCCGAATATTTTGTGGCTTTTTAGAAAAAGACTTATCAGCTCAACCTGCTCAACCCAGAACGCTCCACAGCTGCGTGAAGCTGGCGGACACTGTTGAACCGTATTGACAAAAGCGCGTAAGAAGCGCCTTTTCAAAATAAAAGTCCATCGCCATGTCATTTAAAAGTCACGCGTTTTCACTTTCTCTTCTGGTGAAGGTTTGTTAATTATCACAGTCTGTAAAATATCTTTGAAATAACATAATAATTTACAGTTCAAGTTTATTTTGGGTTGCAATAATTAAAAAATAATTTCATTATTTAAGAATGATTTCCATGAAAGTTGTTTGACTTTTTGCTTACATTAAAAAAACATGATCCACCAGCTGATTAGACCCGTTATGTTGTGGTAAATGGTACATTTTCTGTTACTTCACATGCAATAATGACTACTACAGGCACAACACGAAACACATTTAGTATAATTAAACCTAATTGGTTTTTACTGTGGTATTATAAAATCAAAAGGATATTCATAAATGTAAAACACAGAATTTGGGAAACAACAGCTATGTTATATTGGGCATCGTGTTCCCATCGTGGCCCCTAGCGGTTGCGTGTGTGCGCGCGTGTAGTAAGTGTGCTTGGAAGAGCGCTGGGCGTTTATCCAGTCTGTCTCAGTGAGAGCAGTTGAGGATCCCAGCTCCAGGACTTTAGGATGCTCGATTATTTCAGTCTGCAAGGATGAAGTTATTAACTACAGCACCTTTTTACTCGTGCATAATGAACTGATCGGACACCCATCGTGTTCCCATCGTGGCCCCTAGCGGTTGCGTGTGTGCGCGCGCGTGTAGTAAGTGTGCTTGGAAGAGCGCTGAGCGTTTATCCAGTCTGTCTCAGTGAGAGCAGTTGAGGATCCCAGCTCCAGGACTTTAGGATGCTCGATTATTTCAGTCTGCAAGGATGAAGTTATTAACTACAGCACCTTTTTACTCGTGCATAATGAACTGATCGGACACTTTAAAGTGGACTGTGGGCCCCTGGAACCTGTGTGATCGTGTCTCTGAACGGCGCAGCATCACTGGACCTGCAGCCCGACATGTGAGTGACTGTATTTTATTTGAAACTGGCTATTATATTTATTTTACATCAAGTTTTGTGGTCGCCAAAGTCGTAGACGGGAAATTCTTATCTGAAACGTAATTCCTACAAAAACACTTTAAAATAATTTTAATTTCTAAGCATTTAATTGTTACATATCATAATGATCATGCATGTACGTTCAAATAATAAGAAATGTCTTGACGTTTTAATTCATATACATTTTCATTTTCACATAAAATATGTATTTACCTCTTATTTTTATATTTTTAGTGATCAAAGTTGTTATAAAGCGCGACTTAAATACATTTCGACTGAACAGGTTAAGTGGTAAATGTGCCACCAGTGTTTTTAAGAAATGTAATCAACTGAAAGCATTTCGCTAGCTCTTTGCTTTGGTGCAGCATTAGCACAATAATTTAGAATGTGACACTGATTAAATGTAATTAAATATATTTAATTACATTTAATCAGCGTCACATTCTAAATTAGAATGCGTTGTTTCTGTAGTGATTTAATTGCTCTGTAGGTGTCGCCAAAAGCACCAGAGTCCATGTGAAATTATATTCAAACATAAATGATCATTAAACAATTTAATTGATTCTGTATATACTTGATTATCATATTTTGAATTTGTACATATATGTATATATATTCACCTAAATAATATGTATTGTTTCAAACTGACTCAAATACTGCACTGTAAGAAGAAGAAGAAGAAGAGAATCAACCCCTCACTGAGTCTCCGACACACTAACTACAGGGCTGTAGTCTGGCTATAGTTTAGGGCCAAAAATGATCCCTAAAAATGGTCTAAAAACCTCCCTTTGGGAAATTGGAAGTATTCAGGTATGCTTCTAATGGGAAAATCTATTCATAAATGAAAGCATATCCTTTTTGAACTCTAAAAAACTCTAAAAAATTTTCTTTCAGAGATAGGATTTGGCTTAGTCTATAGCAGTGTTATTTTATCATTTATATACTATCACTGTATTTATTCATATTTTGAATATAGCTAGTAAAATGTGCGTGTTGGTGCATGCAAGATCGTGGTGCAGATCGTTTGGATCCTGAACATGTGGTTCAGCATGTTCTTGAAGCGTCAAACTTTACAAGCTGTGAGAACATTGTGTCAACATCCTAAAATGAGCTGTTTCCGCAGCCACAAGATCTAAGAGCAGATCATTGATTTCCACCAGTGTTTTTAAGAAATGTAATCAACTGAAAGCATTTCGCTAGCTCTTTGCTTTGGTGCAGCATTAGCACAATAATTTAGAATGTGACACTGATTAAATGTAATTAAATATATTTAATTACATTTAATCAGCGTCACATTCTAAATTAGAATGCGTTGTTTCTGTAGTGATTTAATTGCTCTGTAGGTGTCGCCAAAAGCACCAGAGTCCATGTGAAATTATATTCAAACATAAATGATCATTAAACAATTTAATTGATTCTGTATATACTTGATTATCATATTTTGAATTTGTACATATATGTATATATATTCACCTAAATAATATGTATTGTTTCAAACTGACTCAAATACTGCACTGTAAGAAGAAGAAGAAGAAGAGAATCAACCCCTCACTGAGTCTCCGACACACTAACTACAGGGCTGTAGTCTGGCTATAGTTTAGGGCCAAAAATGATCCCTAAAAATGGTCTAAAAACCTCCCTTTGGGAAATTGGAAGTATTCAGGTATGCTTCTAATGGGAAAATCTATTCATAAATGAAAGCATATCCTTTTTGAACTCTAAAAATAAAATAAAAAACAGTTTTCTTTCAGAGATAGGATTTGGCTTAGTCTATAGCAGTGTTATTTTATCATTTATATACTATCACTGTATTTATTCATATTTTGAATATAGCTAGTAAAATGTGCGTGTTGGTGCATGCAAGATCGTGGTGCAGATCGTTTGGATCCTGAACATGTGGTTCAGCATGTTCTTGAAGCGTCAAACTTTACAAGCTGTGAGAACATTGTGTCAACATCCTAAAATGAGCTGTTTCCGCAGCCACAAGATCTAAGAGCAGATCATTGATTTATTTTCTCAGTGGCTCATAGAGTCATAGCACGATCATGATCATTATAGGGTTTTTTTTACATAGTGACACAATAAATAAACGCAGAACGTCAAGACCCAAAACAGTCTGTTACACTGTGGAGCTTCTGTCATGAAAATAAATTCCTCGTATGTGTAAACATACCTGGCAATAAAAACTCATTCTGATTCTGATTCTGATAATTATATTTGTTAATGCTCTTTTTACTCAAAGAAGGCAATTTCCCCTTTGTTCTCACTATATAGGGTTCATAAACTATTATATTTAGTCCCCAAGTCCTTAATATGTGGTTACATGCTTGCACAAATGAACTTATCCCAGTATTTAGTGAGGAACTTATGCATGTCAGTATCCATAAGTCTGCATACTGTCAGCTGACCACTAGGGTACACACGTTGACCCACTTACATGTTCTTCTGTGAGTTTTATGTGAACAAGATGGGTAATTATGATATCATCACTAAAGAAGGAGCTCTGATGTTCAAAGTCCAAGGCCCTGTCCCAAATAAGACTCTTTTATTTGCATGTTGCTGTGTGCACTTCATTTACCCTTAATGTGCCCCCACTGGTCTGGATTTAACAAGCGGACTGCTATCGAACAATTCATGCAACATTACATAACCAAACTGAGGAAGATCGAAATTTTATCCTGCCATCAATTTGAGACAGAAGTCTATGATGGGTCTTATAGAAAGTTCACCCAACAATTAAAATTAGCTGAAAATTTACTTATCCTCAGGCCATCCAAGATGTAGATGAGTTTTTTCTTCATTGGAACAGATTTGGAGAAATGTAGCATTCACCAGTGGATCATCTGCAGTGAATGGGTGCCAAATCTGTTCCAATGAAGAAGCAACTCATCTACATCTGGGATAGCCTAAGGGTACATTTTCAGCCAATTTTCATTTTTGGGTGAACTATTCCTTTAAGTTCTATGGGTTTTTGAAGTATGATTATGTATAGTGTAGTATAATTTTCACTCTTTCTCAGGCCAAATGTGTGTGAAGAGCAGGAGATGTCTATGCTGGGGGTGAGGCAACCATGTGTTCAGGCGTTTACTCGAATGGTGAAGGTGTGGTGGTAGGGCTGCTCTTCTCAGTGCTGGTGTATGGGCTACGAGAGGAGGTGAGACATACTTAAACAACAACTGTTGTTTCCCTGTTTAAACTATTGGTCATTACTCATTATCCATTAAATCATTGCCTCTTATGATTATTTCCCCCAAGCATTTATCTCTTAGGTCAGGGTCAGTGAGTTTTAGGAGATTTGCTCTCCTTCCATTTAGTAGAGTAAAATTTGCCAACTACCATAGCAGATGCTTTCCATTGACTTAAGTACACTGATTTAAGTTTTTCTGAAAATCTGGGGTTAAGTGACTAGCACAATGGTGATAGGATAGGATAGGAGTTATAGCTAATAACCAAATGTTGCCCCTCTGAAAGCAGACCTACACTTTTCACATGATCAACCTGCTGAGCCATGAAAATGTGGCAAAACATAGTAACTATGACAACACTGAAACTGAAGAAACATAGCTTAAGTTGCATTAAAAAAAAACCTGAGCACAGGTAACCTACCTGTCAAGAGATGTTTCTCAAATGAATGAGTGAATGAGATGAGTAACAGTGTAAAAATTGTAAAAATAAATAATAAAACGAACTAAATAAATAAATGTTATTTATTAAAAGCCGCTAGGACCGTGAATCGTTTCAATCTTGTGAACTGGTTCAACAGATTCATCGAAAAGGTTCGACTCAAATAAACGACTCGTTCACTGGTTCAAATTAAACGTGTTTTTACGTTTCAATACGCTGTTTTTTAACGCCTTGTCAAGTTAAAAGAAGTTCAGCAATCGGAAGATTCGAAAAGCATCGCTAGCGTTTGTTTATTTAGGGAGCAGCTGTATAATTTGTCGGCTGTTCTTATGATTATGCTATTTCCAGAGCATAAAATAAACAATAAATATCTTCTGCTTTCAAACATTATGGTCCATTTTATATAAATACTTTGTTCATTTGGTTTCAGTGATGTAATGACATTAGGCCAGTATCAATATGATGAACCTGTTCATTATATTTCTGAGATTCTTTCTCCCTCTATCTCAGGACAGGGTATTATACAGTGTATAGGCAGGTGTACAGTATGGAGATGCAAACTGTCTACAGGTGCTGCCCAGGATGGACGCAGAGAGGGGAAGAGAGAGGCTGCCTACATAGTGAGTATCATAACACTGTATGTGTATTGTGGGTCAAGGGTGTCTGAACAGTGTAGGTGATCCACAGGAGTGTGTTCCTCTGGTACCTGCTTTAACGGTGGGAAGTGCTCTGAGACTGGTGATCAGCTTTGTCAATGTCCGGAAGGGTTCGAGGGGACGCTCTGCCAATACAGTCAGTCTTTTGTGCATGTTTGAAGGGGTTGAAGTTTCTTATATCTTGAATGAACGGGTTGTGTTTTAGGTCTGATGCTTGGGTCAGGCTGTGTGCATTAATGTGTTTGTGCTGATGCAGTCATATTTCTAAGGGAAGGTTAATTGGTGTTTTTGAAGCTTGTTGACCTGGGGTTTCTCATCCCACACTCTCTGTCCTCCCCCTGTGAGTGCAGAGGGAGTTTTCCCAGGCAAATATCACTTTGGTTTGTTAGGTTCTCATTTTTTTAATTTCTCCACCTCCAAGTTAGTTTTGACAGTACATGTGAGGTTTTCACACTGTGAGGTGTCGAATGAGGCAGAATGAGTGTGTGTGTGTTTTGATTAACAGACTATCGTTCAAAAGTTTGGGGTCAGTAGGATTTATTTTTGAATGAAATCAATACTTTATCCAGCAAGGCTGTATTAAAATGATCAGAAGTGACCGTAGAGGCATTTATAATGTTACAAAAAATTGTATTTCAAATAAATGCTGTTCTTTTGAACTTTCTATTCATTAAAGAATCCTAAAACAAATGTATCAGGGTTTTGACAGAAACTATGAAGCAGCATTCAACATTGATAATAATAAGACAAATATTTATTGAGCAGCAAATCAGCATATTAGAATGATTTCCAAAGAATCATGTGCCCTGACGACTAGAGTTCAGCTTTACATTCATAGGAATAAATTACATAAAAAATAAAATAGAAAACAATTGTTTTCATTTATAGCAATATTTCACAATATTACAGTTTTTACTCAGTTTTTTTGATTAAATAAAAGCAGCCTTGGTAAGCATAAGAGACTTCTTTCAAAAACATTACAAAATCTTACCAACCCAAGACTTTTTAATGTTGGTGTATTTGTAAAAAACTAGCCTTTCTGTTTTACTTTTAATACAAAAAGTCTTGAACATTGAATCTATCTCACACCCAGTAGTATGTAAATGAGATTTAATTTTCTTGTCTTACAGTAAACCTTTAAAGGGGTCATATGATGCTTTTTTAAAGATCATTATTTTGTGTATTTGGTGTAAGAGAATATGTTGACATGCTTTAATGTTCAAAAAACACATTATTTTTCAAATACTGTACATTATTGTAGGTCCTCTATGCCCCGCCTCTCTCAAACGCTTAGTTTTCTACAAAGTCCCTCCTTCCGACAAGCGCAGTCTGCTCTGATTGGCCAGATGACCCAGTGCATTGTGATTGGCCGAACACCGCAAGCACTCATCGGAAATGTAACGTCCCTTACCATAATCGTGAGCTTCATCTTTCAAAATAAATGTAAAGACAGTAAATAATGTCATTAGTTTTATCATCAGTTCAAGCCCGAAAGGGGAACAGAGTCGTGTGACAGAAACAGTGATGAAGCCGGTATGTGTTTGCAGTACACAAGCCACGGTTAAGACTGGAATGTAACACTCCAAAGAGAAAGGAAAACTTGAAATCGCATCATATGACCCCTTTGAGTTTAGTCAGAGATTTTTTGTGTGTTCTGTCTAAAGCAGCTTTCCTCCTGCGGTTTTACACTGAGATGGTAGTTTGTGCTCCTAAAATGCTTTCTCAGAGTTTCTAAAATTAAAAATTTCTACTGCATGTCCGTAACGCAGAAGGCTGATGGCTAAACAGTGCGGTGGTGAAATTATGAAAAATGTCTTTTCCATGTTGGACTGGTAAACCTATTAAGCTCATTTTACTCAGAGACTCTGTATATGTGCGTGTGGAAGAATGTTTTTACAGTGCTCTCTTTCAGTAGACATATCACCACCACTGTAGCTCAGGACATGCTGTAGCTTAGCTGGCCTTTCCTCTTGGACTGACTTGCTGTGTTTAATGGCCATTGGTCACCTCTCAGTTCCGAGAGAGAAAATGCGGGGAATAATGTTTATAGAATGAATAAGAAAAGTTAAAGAAATAGTTTTCTTACCCTCATGTTGTTCCAAACCTTTATGACTTACTTTCTTCCGTGGAACAAAAATGGAGATGTTAAACAGAATGTTCACGCTGCTTTTTTCCATACAGTGAAAGTGGATTGTGTCCAGGGGCTGTCAAACTCCAAAAAGGATCCTACCATCCAAGCAGTAACATTCCGGAAGCCCATTGATCAGTTTTTTTTTCAATTCTGTTGTTTCCACTTTAAGTGATCTGCATTTAACATCTTTGGAGGAGAAAGTCTCACAGTTAAATAATTATCTTTTTACTACTCTAGACTCTTTTGCTCCTCTAAGGTCATGTAAAGTTACTTTTGCTCGCTCTGCTCCTTGGTATAATGACAATCTGTGTACTAGGAAGGCTGCTTGTTGGAAAATTGAGTGTAAATGGTGCCTTACTGGCTTGAATGTCTATTATCAAGCTTGGAAGGATCTTCTGAATGACCTCCATTAATTGAGACTGAAGGATCATCAAATTTTTCTCAGAATATTGTAAACAATCAAGGAAATCCCAGACACTTGTTTCAAACTATAAATAGATTGCTTCAAGTAAATACTGCAACCACCTTACGTGTTTCTCAACAGTTATGTAATTCCTTTCTTCATTTTTTCAATTCAAAAATTGACAGTGTTTGCAAACAAATTTCTGTTTCCACTTCTTCACTATTTCATCCTTCTGGGTTTGCTGGTATTCCTCTCACACATTTTCCACAGCTTGATTCTGAGGCACTAAAAACGGAGGTATCTTGCATGAAATCTACCACTTGCGTGCTTGATTCTGTTCCCACAAGCTTATGTAAATCATGCTTTGATGTTTTGTGCCCTGTTATCCTAAGTATTATAAATGATTCAGTGCAGACTGGGGTTATTCCAGCAGCATTAAAGATTGCTGCTGTAACTCCTGTGCCGAAAAAAGAAAATGCTGCCCTCAATGATTATAACAATTAACAAAACAGATTTTGATACTGTTGATCATAGTCTTTTACTTTCCCATCTTGAAAGAGTTTTGGGTGTGTCCGGAACAGCTTTAAACTGGTTTAAATCCTATTTTACTGACTCTTCCCAGTTCATTTCTATGGACGGTTACAGGTCTGAGATTAGCTCTGTATGTACTGGTGTTCCTCAAGGCTCAGTTTTAGGGCCTTTACTGTTCCATATTTACTTGTCACCACTTGGGCAGCTGTGACAAACGCTTGGTCTACACTACCACTTCTATGCTGATGATACAGAAATCTATATACACTCAAAACCTGGTGAAACTCTTGATGTCTGCTATCTATCTGACTGTTTCTGAGATAAAAACATGGATGAATAATAACTTCTGCCTGAATAGTGGTAAAACCAAAGTCATGCTTATTGGTTCCCGTCTTCAAATCTTTAAAGGTGGTTCTCTGACTCTGTCTGTTGATGCTTCTGTATTGGAGACTAAAAGTAAAATGAGGAACCTTGGAGTTATATTTGATGCCAGTCTTGCATTTGATCATTTTGTACATAGCACTGTTAAAGCATCCTTTTTTTAATCTCAGAAATATGGCAAGATTCTGTCCTAAACTACATTTTTCTGTTTGTTGTTTCTTGGATAGATTACTGCAACGCCCTTTTAGCTGGAGTTTTTAAATTTACACTTCATAAGCTGCAGTATGTACAAAATTTGGCTGCTAGGATCCTGACTGGGACCAGGATATGCAATCATATTACTCTTATTTTGGAGTCTTTGTACTGGCTCCCGGTCAGGTTGATGCTCACATGCAAAGCATTACATGGTTTGGCTCCACGTTTCCTATCCGCATCGTTAATTCCTTACGCCCCTAATCTCAGATTGCGCTCCTCACATTCTAATTTGCTGGCTGTACCTTGAACCAGTTTAAGATCTATGGGTGTCAGGGCTTTTTCTCTCTATGCTCCTACCCTTTGGAATTCTCTTCCTCCTGAATTTAGGGGAGCACAGACCTCAAGACGTACATTTTGAAATTAGCATTCACTTTATTTTATTATTTGATTTATTGTTTTTTGTGTATCGCTTATTTTGTGTACAGTGCTTTGAGAAGTTGCTTTAAATGCGCTATATAAACAAAGTATATCATTATATTATTGTTGTTATAATGTAATAACTGGTCATAGGCCTCATTGAGCTAAGCTTATGCATTTTTAAGTGAAAAAAAGCCTTATTTGTGGATTTTTTTGGCAGTGTTCACTCAAAAACTGAGGTGCATAACCTCAGATCAATGAGGCATACAATCAGTCAGTTCCAAAAAGAACTACAAAACCTAATCCAGTCTAATATTTGGTAATAATATAGCATAATTAGAAAGTTATAAGCATTTTTTTGTAGGCCTTTCATTTTTGATTAGGAACACCACAAGTGTATTAAGTTGTGAAAAATTGAAATCGCATCATATGACCCCTTTAAGAACATGCTTTTCATCCTTGTTCTAAAAATGTATGAACATTACATATGTAAACACATACCTGTGTCTTAGAGGTATTTATTTTTCATGCTTTTTATTGCTCTTTAATTGTTTATTAGTTTAATGGCAAATCTGAGCACAGTTTGAGGTGTGATTCAAATCTGAAACTCTAAAGGACACACATGTGAAATGACTGGGCTCTGAGCCAACAGTGTTGTTCTACTGTCAACAGTTTCTTCTTGATGGGATGGAGGAGACTCATGGGAAACAAGCTCTTCACTGTTACTGCAACTTCCCTGTTTACGGATTTACAAATTGTGCTGAGCGTACAGTGTTTAAAGATGTGTCTATGTGAGTTATGTAATTCCTTTCTTCATTTTTTCAATTCAAAAATTGACAGTGTTTGCAAACAAATTTCTGTTTCCACTTCTTCATTTCATCCTTCTGGGTTTGCTGGTATTCCTCTCACACATTTTCCACAGCTTGATTCTGAGGCACTAAAAACGGAGGTATCTTGCATGAAATCTACCACTTGCGTGCTTGATTCTGTTCCCACAAGCTTATGTAAATCATGCTTTGATGTTTTGTGCCCTGGTGAAAAATTGAAATCGCATCATATGACCCCTTTAAGAACATGCTTTTCATCCTTGTTCTAAAAATGTATGAACATTACATATGTAAACACATACCTGTGTCTTAGAGGTATTTATTTTTCATGCTTTTTATTGCTCTTTAATTGTTTATTAGTTTAATGGCAAATCTGAGCACAGTTTGAGGTGTGATTCAAATCTGAAACTCTAAAGGACACACATGTGAAATGACTGGGCTCTGAGCCAACAGTGTTGTTCTACTGTCAACAGTTTCTTCTTGATGGGATGGAGGAGACTCATGGGAAACAAGCTCTTCACTGTTACTGCAACTTCCCTGTTTACGGATTTACAAATTGTGCTGAGCGTACAGTGTTTAAAGATGCGTCTATGTGTACTGACTGAGTCTGTTTGATACAGTTTGCCTTAGGGTTTCCTTCTTCCCGCTGTCTTATTTGCCCTGTAGTGGAGTTAAGAGTTACAACCCCATGGAGCGTCCTGGCTCTACTTAGTGTCTTGAAATACTGCAGTGTATTGAGGAGTCCAAGAGGTCCTGATCCCCAAACAGCTTATTTAGGCACCCTTTAAACTGGGTCACATTACTTAAATTTTTTGCATGAAGACACACAAACATATATTATATTCTTCTAGTCAAGTTGACATCTTTGTTATCATTCACTATACCAGGGGTAGGCAAGTTCGGTCGAGCCGCAGTCCTGCAGAGTTCAGCTCCAACCCTGAAAAAAAACTCACCTGCCTAGCCTTAGTAATCCTGAAGACATTCATTAGCTTGTTCAGGTGTGTTTGATTAGGGTTGGAGCTGAACTCTGCAGGACTGCGGCTCTCTAGGACCGAACTCGCCTACCCCTGCACTATACACTGTATTGAATATAAAACAGCATTTGCAATGCATTTAAAGAGATGAAAATCCGGTCATCATTTACTCCACCCTCATGTCGTTCCAAACCTGTATGGCTTTAATTCTTTTGAGGAATACAAAATAATATGTTGTTGTTTTGGACCCCATTGACTTTCATTGCATGGACAAAAGAAGTTGAAACATTCTTTAAAATATCTTCCTTTGTTTTCCACAGAAAATATGGAGTCATTGAGGTTTGGAATGATATTCCAACACTCATGTTCTTAAGTAAATGTAAGGATCTTGTTAGCCAATATTGTTTTTCCTCCATCTGCATGGCTTTGATTATTTCAGCAGAAAAGAAAAGTTACTTCAGAGCTGGAAAAAGCTTTAATGAAAGATTTTTCTTCAGAGTAACATGTCCTGATCAATCATGCACAATGAGACCAACATTTACAGAACATTTACAGTAATAAGTCAAGTCAAGTCACCTTTATTTATATAGCGCTTTTAACAGTACAGATTGTGTCAAAGCAACTGAACAGCATTAGGAAAATAGTGTGTCAATAATGCAAAATGACAATAGTAAACACTCATTTTTCAGTTAAAGACAGTTCATCATTCATCAAGAAAGAGTCAGTTGTTTTTCCAGTGTTCAACTTTCTTACTGCTCCATTCTGGTCTTTATCCTTCAGTTCAGTCACCTTCTCTAAACTAAAGCATGACATGTTCTGATCCAGCACAAATATGTGTATGCATGCAAACGCTGACTGAGTGGTCTGTAAATTATGATTGAGGTCCTTGGATAGATTACAGGCTGTTTAAAAGCTTATCCAGGACGGCTATCCCTTTTAGTTTAATGAACTCGTACTGACATGCTCTATATGCTGGTTTGGTGAAAAACTCATATTTGAGCAAGAGCTTCACTGCTGCAGTACGCTCTGGGACACGGACACGGGCTGTTGAACTGGAAATTCGGTTTGAAGGATTATTGAACAGCAAAACAGCGGCAATTAAATCACTGGCATTGAAAACAGAGACCTTGTGAGTTTCCCGATCAACAGTAGGTTATGTAGTCTTGTTGTTGAGATGGGCTTGATGATGCAGTTAGTCTGGCGTCTTTAAAACTTTATTCCAGTGAGAACTTTAGAAGAAAATGAATCATCTCCACTCAGCAGGTGATCTCAGCTGAGAGAGAGAGAAACCAAATCCCGCTGTGGAGAAACATGTGCTGGAATGTTCTGTTGCTTTTAACACAAAACCCTTTGGACTTCTAAAGATCTGTTTTTATACAATATCAGCTGTCAATATTCAGTGTTGTAAAATATGAGTTATTAAAGGAAAATTCTATTGCTTTTTAATGGTTCATGATGACTAAATGTGGCATTCAATATAAACTTTGTCTTAGATGTTTCCTCTAAATTCCTTAGAGGATACATGAATATAGACAAAAATTAGACACAGACTGTTGACATACAAAAAAAGAGTAGAGAGCTATAAAATTAATCTTGATATTATAGTGCAGAATATGTTGAGAAATGTTTGCATTTAAATTGAAATTGACTTTTGACTGCAAATTTTAGTATCTTGGCTAATGTGAGCACAGCACAGTTTGAGACATTATTGAGATTTCTTTTGAAAATCTAGAGGAGGTCTGCTGTATATTTTGTTCAATGTAAATTATAATCTACCATTTTTGTAAATAAATGAATAATTTCATTTGACCAGAACACATTAAATTGATCAAAAGTGACAGTAGAAACATTTCAAATATTTCAAATCAATTTTGTTTCTATTAAATTTCTATTCATCAAAGAATCCTGAAATAAAATGTATCACGGTTTCTACAAAAAATATGAGGCAGCACAACTGTTTTCAACATTGATTATAATAAGAAATGTTTCTCAAGCAGAAAATCAGCGTATTAAAATGATTTCTGAAGGATAGTGTGTCACTGAAGATTGGAGTAATGGCTGCAGTTAATTTCAATTGTAATAGTATTCACAATATTACTGTTTTTTTTTTTACTGTTTTTGATCAGATAAATGCAGGCTTGGTGAGCATAAGAGACTTACTGACCCCAAATGTTTAATGATAGTGTATTTGAAACAAATATACAGTATGATTGCCAGAAATGCTACCTAGGAAGGCAGCTTATTAGGTCATCATGTCTATACAGTTTGTGAATCTTCATATTTGATTACTTAAATTGTGGTAAATTGTTTTCTATTCATAGTTAGTTTCTCTCATGGAGTCTATAAAGCAGACACCTGTAATTTAATATTTGATAGAATATGGAAACATCCCATTGGTAGCTGTATACAGATCATCTGTTAATTGTGGAAACAGGTAATTAATGTGCAAATGTTTGCCAGATGTTTTAAAGTCCCTTGCTGGTTAAAAAGAAGTCATGCTTGAATGTGAGGACTGGATTGAATATGTGTGTTTATGTAAGATAATACAGGGCCAAGTGCAGTGATCTGTGCGATCTCTATACAACAGCAGACATGTGCCTCTACATGCTGAGAGATAGGCAGACAAAGCGGCATGATACACAAAATTATCTTCTCTGATAGGACACACAGTTAGCTTAAAGTTTCTAACGTTTTGTAATTCCTGTCTTAACCATTAAAGAGGATCTCCCAATGAAAGGACAGGGGATATCCCTGAGATACTGCTGCTTTTCTTTGAAGCATTTATAACCCTGAGAGATAACCAAACGACTTTACCATACATTGAGAAAAAGTAGAGAAAAGGAATGCAAGAGTTTGAAAATGCCCAGTTTTTATTGCATTACGTTTCCTTTTTCTCAAAAGTAAATTCTGTCATCCTTTACTCACCCTCATGATGCTGCAAACCCTATGTTTGGAGTGAGTTTAAAAGCATCTGTGCACTTCAGACTACAGCACAGATGTTAAACTCAATCAGATACCTTGATCTGTTTTTGAGGTTGTAAATGGTTTTGCACTCTGCTTTTGTCTATTTCGCACTCTTCTGTCCATCTTAAACACTTAGACACACTTAGATACTGAAAGACATTTAAAGTATTCCCTCTGTCCCCCTAGTCAGATCAAATTAAACGTGCTGTTCAGAGTAACCCGGGAAAATGTCTCTGTTAAAAAAAAACGAATAATAAATGATTTTATCTTGCTTTGACTTCCTGTTTGAGCTCTCTAATGGAATAACCACAGATAGAGTGTGTAACTTCTCAGTACATCTGTAAATCTGTTCTTGTCTTTCCACAGGAAAATATTGTCAGCACTCAGTATTATTATGGGATGTTTGCTCAAGGTCAGTGCTGTGCCATAGAGTCAAAGGTTGTTAGGGAAACATGACTCCACAAGATCAGAAAGATAAACAAGCTATATTTTGGGGACAAATGTGTCCCCAGAATTAAGCTAAATCTGAGAATCTGAGAATGTCCTCATGTATAATATGTTTTTATAATATTAAAAATCAGATGTAGAGTTCATCTGGTGATGCTGTGTTGCCTTAGAAACCAAGTGTGGGTATACCAGAATCTTTGCTATGGCGACCCATCCTTGGTTTCTGAGGCTTTACAGAAAAACACATTTCTTTATTTTTTAAAAATAAATATTTTCTTTTTACTTATTTTGAGGCATTTTTGCTTACTCTGTTTCAGAACCATCTTGAATTTGTATGTCCTTCATGGTTGAGCAGAAGGCAGTTGTTTGGAGCAGCTTGGACTTATTACCCAAGTCTGAGTGCTGGTGTGTGTTTGTTTGTGTTGTTCATTTGTTTTTGTCTGTGTGATATCATTTTTCACAAGCATGTTAAAATGACCGCAAAATGTCATATTTGAAGACATCAGACTGGAAACATAATTACAGAAAGCCTTTCACAAATCTAAACATCATGCTGGAAAGAAGAAACTATTCAAAATAAAGAAAGATTTTCCAGGTGGATGGTGAAGTAAAATATTAGAACTAAATTGGCGTCAAATAACAACATATATACTTAATTATTATTATTTTTTTTTTAAATGGGTGCAGTTTAAATCAAAATGATCTAAAAGCATTGGTAAATGTGACCACAACTCAATTTAATTGTGTTTAATGGAGTTTGTTGATGTAATTTTTTGCAGTATTTCTTATGTTTCCAACATCATAAAGATTATTATAGACTATATGGATGCTCAGTGTGTTCTTTCTTTCTTTCTTGTCTGTTCAGATATAAATGAGTGTGCGGACAGTAACGGAGGATGTGAAGGCATGTGCTGTAATATTATTGGCAGTTTTTACTGCAGGTGTCCCGATGGCATGAAACTTGGCGCTGATGGGAAATCCTGCCAAGGTGAGTGAACACTCACATCCATTGAGTTTATATCATCTTTCTAAAGTCATTTAACCTCTGTATAATCAGAGTGTTCCATTTAAAACCAACAACTGAGAAAAGAGCCTTAAGAATTAATATCTATGAGCAGCAGTAAATTAAATCATAGCTGTATAATGTTGTGTATTCGCCATAAAACATTCAGGCACATTTATGACTAGATTATTAATGCATTAAACGGTCATGATCATAAATGAGAGTAGTTAAAGCTCTCTGAGATTCACCTTTTAATCCATCCTGTGAATGTTATTGAATCGGGAGCTTGTTTAAGGCCATTAGTTTGGCCTGGTTTCATCATGAGATGAAGAAGGATGTATGACAGGCTTTGTGTGGGCAGTAGTGCTTGAATGTGCTGAGAGAGATGGTTTTGCATCTGTGTCCACCTCAGCTGTTAGTGTGTATGTGTGGGGAATGATGTCTCGGGTCCTGCTGGACTGAAAGGCTACAGGTGAAGCAACAGGTGTATGAGAGTGAAAGAGAGAGGAACGTGGCGGTTGGGGGATTGAACACAGAATTGCAGACGTTTTGTTATTTCGTGTATCAGCTTATTGTTGTCAATAAATAATTGAATTTAATCAGAGAAAGGAAGAAAAAATAAAGAAAGGTGAAACTATCCTTTATAATATGTGACCCTGGAGCACAAAACCAGTCTTAAGTCGCTGGGGTATATTTGTAGCAATAGCCAACAATACATTGTATGGGTCAAAATTATCAATTTTTCTTTTATGCCAAAAATCATTAGGATATTTAGTAAAGATCATGTTCCATGAAGATATTTTGTAAATTTCCTACTGTAAATATATCAAAACTTAATAAAATGTTTGATTAGTAATATGCATTGCTAAGAACTTCATTTGGACAACTTTTAAGGCGATTTTCTCAATATTTTGATTTTTTTTGCACTCTCAGATTCCAGATTTTCAAATAGTTGTATCTTGGTCAAATATTGTCCAATCCTAACAAACCATACATCAATGGAAAGGTTATTTCCTGTGAGCACAGGTGTGTTGATCTGGGGAACAAGCAGTACAAGTGTGAATGTCGCAGCAACTACCAGCTCAAAAGAGACGGCAAACACTGTGAATGTGAGTTCACATGCATACGCCGTCTTTGACTTACTGATTTTACTGTAGTAATATTGTGATGGTTATGTAAACACTTGTGTGTGTGTGTGCTGTGTTGTTCTCTCAGTGAAGGACCCCTGTAAGGAACATAATGGTGGACGTGCTCATATCTGCAGTAATGTGAATGGACAGGTGCAGTGCAGCTGCAGATCAGGATACAGAATGGGAGCTGACTTCAAGAGATGTGAAGGTTTGAGTGCATGACATGTACACATGCATATATAGATTTCTTTACAGATAAATATTGTTTATTTTACTATCTTGCGCCAGCTTAGACATTCAAGGGGACATCGGATGCAAAATATTATGCACATATAATGTGTCTTAGCAGGGTGTGGACACAACCACCCTACAATGATAAAAATCCATTCACTACATTTTTTGAATCCCCAAAAAGCTCAATTCATTTTCTCCCGACATGAGAGCCACTGAGGATGCATATTTTATTTTATTTGTTTATATTTATTTTATCGCTCAGTGCAGTTCCGCTGGCCACAGTGAATCTCTCTTCAGCTGTGCCATAAAACCGACCTCCACTACCCATCTATGTCCTGCTCAAATACACACACAGCAGATTACTGGTATAACAATCCTGCTGTTAGTTACTATGTGTGCAGGCCAGTGTAAAGCCATTGGTCTGAGTCATGGGTACACATGTTTGTCTGGACCTCATTTATGTCCAGACTTTATGAGACAACCTCAGCTGACCCCATGAAGAGACTCTGACCCCTGCTGTGCACACACACACCTTTCCATGCTTATGCACAGACACACATACACACACTCATATTGCTGGTGTCCTAACTGAAAACATTGTGTTTATTTATTTAGTGTAAAATACAAAGTATTAGTGAGTTTTACACTGATATATCTTCTAATTACCCAAACATTTCCTCTCCCAGAAATAGATGAATGTGTGTCTGGTCAGGCTAAATGTGCTCATGGCTGTGTTAATTTCCCGGGATCGTTCCATTGTGTGTGTAATCCGGGATTTGAGCTGGGTGCTGATGGGAAACAGCGCTATCGTAAGTACAAATACACACACACATACACTAATACATGCTCTGTGATTCTTTTAGAGTAATATGAGGTGAAAAACTTAAAACACTTTAGAAAACAATTTAGATTATCTCAGTAGTTCACTGACATGTGGATTTGGTTTACTGGAGCCAAACAGTCTGTGATTGGTCAGTGTTTTGACCAATCAGTGAAGTCTTAATAATGTGGAGTGACGTATCCTGCAGGTATAGAGATGGAAATCGTGAATGGCTGTGAGAAAAACAATGGGGGCTGCTCTCATCACTGTGAGCACACCACCAGTGGGCCCCTGTGCTCCTGTAACCAAGGTTACCAGCTCGCTGAGGACCTCAAGACATGTATAGGTATATACATGATGGTTGTGTAGCAAATCCTTCACTATGTAAAATGTAGTTTTTTTTATTATAAATTTAAATGTGAGCCAAAATCATCACAATTAAAAGAACCAAAGACTTAAACTACTTCAGTCTGTGTGCATTGAATTTATTTAATACACGAGTTTCACAATTTGAGTTGAATTGCTAAAATAAATGAACTTTTCCATGACGTTCTAATTTATTGAGATGCACCTGTATATATATATAAGTTTGGGGGTAAGAGTTTGCTTTTTTATACCTGCTCAAGAAACACAATTATTATTATAGATGTTGTTAACAGTTGCTGCTTAATATTTTAGTGGAAACTGTGATACAATTTTTTCACATAATGGTAGAATGACAGACTATCAAAAAATGTATAAATTATATACAGCCTTGTATATAATTAGATATACTCATAATAACAAAATATGCACCATAAAATTCACAGATCACAATTATTCAATGACAAAAAATAGATAATTTAACATCAAAACATTTCAGATGGAATACATCTCACAAATATACTGTAGATGTTCAGATCAAGATTTAACAAAAGTCATGATTAACCATTCTTATTGGTGTTCATTTGGTTTATGTTGTCTAACAATAATTAAATACTTGACTGCTTTTTAGTGTTACTGTTACATAGTGTTTTTTTTCCTCATGAGAATATGCTTTTGTATTTGTGTGTGTCATCCACAGACACTGATGAATGTGAAAACGGGGAGGCGTGCTGTAGTCACTACTGTAAGGATTACCCAGGAAGCTATGAGTGGGGCTGTAGACCTGGATACACACCCAACGGCTGCACGTGTGATGGTGTGTCTGTGTTTAGTTTCATGTTTTCCTCTTTTGACCCTTTATTAACCAAACCCTTTTTTTTTTTTTTTTTACTTTACATACTTGTAAATTAATATTTTTCCTCGTTTTCCTCATAAATGGACTATTTAAAGTTTACTTGAGAACATTTAGTGTATCATGAAAGCTGTTTTAATATGAACCTCTCTCTTCAGACATTGACGAGTGTTTGTCTGAGACGTCAGGATGTTCTCAGTACTGTGTGAACACGCTGGGCTCTTATGAGTGTTTCTGTCAGGTGGGCTTCAGACTGGACTACGACCAGAAATCATGCTTACGTGAGTACAAGTTTGATTGGCTTTGCTTAGTCAGGAAGTGATGCACAGACTTCAAAATAAAGAGTACTATTGACACCCAAAAGACATGTTATGAGTTGCCAAAATGTTATATAACCTCTATCATTATTTTTGTATCATTGAGTTACTATTTAAGTTTTTCATATTTTGAATTAGTTTTTATTTTTGAATTTTCTCTTTTCATTCTAAAATTTAATATTAAGAAAAAACTTTAACTCTTTATTAAATTTCAACTAGTTAGGGAAAAAGTTTAATTTACATATAATATCCTGATGTACTAAAATAACTAAAAATTTAAATAAAATGTAATACAAATTATATGGACATATTGAAAAAAATGACAAAAATACACAAAATTACTAAAACATATCCTGATGTACTAAAATAACTAAAAATTGAAATAAAATTTAATAAATTATATAGACATATTTAAAAAATGACAAAAATGTACAAAATTTAAATGAATTAATTCAAAGTTTATTTTATTTCAAGTAACAAAAATTGTTTTTTTTAATGGTTTTTTGTTTTAATTTTAGTTAACCCTGATCACTGTTTCTGCGGATGTCTCTATTCTTTTGTCTCTGTCGTTCCGTCTGTGTGTTTAGCTATATATATACATATACACCTTGCTACGTGTACTGCGTTAGACTAACCGAGACTTGTCATTTGCACTTATACTGTATATTGTTGCTCTTTTGTTAGTTTTGACTGCTTTTATTTTCCTCATTTGTAAGTCGCTTTGGATAAAAGTGTCTGCTAAATGACTAAATGTAAATGTTAAAAAAGAAATTATATAAAAAAAAAAGATTTGGTTTTTAAATGAGACAATATTACCAAAATGTTTTTTATCCATTTTATTTGCTCCTTTATGATCAGTATGATCACAAAAACTTGCTGCTAAATTAATAAATGTAGAAATAAAGTATCCCTCAGTAAACTAACTGGAGCTCTTGGGTTTAAGCTTCTCCTTCTTATTAACTAACTTTCTGTTTGCCCTTGGCCTTGCCTTGTCTTCATCACATCATCCATCAACCTCATCTCTCCCAGCTGTCATTCGTTATTCCTCTCTGATTAGACCTGAAAATTCTGTATTGACAAGAGCATGTGATGTAATGCACCTTACGGAATTCCGGAGGAACACTGTGGAATTATTTCACTGATGTACCGTAATGTCATCTGGTTGTCCGCAGGGTTTCTATGGGAGGTTCTGTAGGAGGAGGTGTAACTGCCCCAATAATGGACGCTGCCATCGTCTGTATGGAGGGTGTCTGTGCACACCTGGCCTCTTCGACAAATTCTGCCATCTGCGTAAGTGTTTAGAGTGCTAAGATAATGTGAAAGTCGAAGTTTGTTACTTATCTACTTTCAATTAATTTGAGGTATAGTAAAAAAGTGCTTGTCTATATTAGCATGCCCCAAATGGACTCATGGTTGCTCGGAGGAATGCAAATGTGACTTTAAGTAAATGTTTATTAATGCCTACTTGTTTCACTTACTATTTTTAAAATAGTAGGCAGTATGCATTGTTCACTGTGCAGTATTCAGTAAATAATAAGCTAATATTTTATTCTGAGCTTTCAAAGGATTCTTACTTTTCAAATGGGACAATAATGGCTTTGCATCTCCCTCTAGTGACTGTCAGATGTCAGTACACAGAACTGCTTTAATGGCTCAGTTATTTTAATAGCTCAATAATGTCTGCATCAGAAATCAACTGTGACTAGTCGATCATCAGGCAATATGTCCTTTTTAAAATTCCAGGGAGCAGATGCACTAAACACTCACACATGGCAACACGCCGACAGATGGACGTGTCGGTCAGTTTAGCTCAGTAGCTTTGTATTAAATAGAGAGAGTCATGGAATAAATGTTTCAAGTAGCTAGATTTATTCTGGATGTTATGTTATGAAAATGATATATTAACAGTGTGTTTATAAATGGGGTTTCCTTCTGTTCGCTAAAGAGAGAAATGAATGAATTTGTAGCTCATGTTTTAATAACATTTGAAGTGTCTGTTTTAGTTATAAGTCTATAATATGTAATAGTTACATTTTTTAGTCTTAATGGCTTTAACAGATCATGGTTTGGTCTTGCTCAAACGGAACCTTTTATCCCATCCTCGGGGGGATTGGGGGCAGTGAGGTTGAGGGAGAGCACTCTACAGTTTCTGTGGAGGACAAGAAAAAGAGAGTGAGTGTATTCAGACAGGATAGACAGACAGTCATGTGCCAATGTGAACCGCAATGCCTTAAGTGCTTCTGTTAGCTCGTCTGATACCTATCACCTCGTTTTCACTGAACAAACTAAATTGTGGTTTCTGTCTCTTTCGATGTGAAGCTGACTATTACTGTAATAGTAAGAAGTAGTGATATTAATGATAAAAACAAAATATTTTAAAATGTGGTGCATAAAATAAAAAATAAAAAAATAAAATGGAACATGCAACAGGACATTAATAAACATACAAATAGTAATCTTTACAAGTGTGTTTACATTCTCAAATCTCAAATGTGTGATTTGACTTGTTATTTGAATACAAATGAATGATAATCATCATCTGTGTAGTGTGTGAGGCAGGTTTTTGGGGTGTAGGCTGTGCCAGTGTGTGCCAGTGTGGCAGTAATGCAGTAACCTGTGAGGCCAGCAGTGGGCGCTGTGTGTGTGAGGCTGGATACACTGGAGAGCAATGTGACAAGAGTGAGTCTGTTCTGTTTCTTTCCCTCTCTGTATCCATGTTTCAATGTCTTATTCTTTTCATTGATGCACTATTTAAATGGTACAACATTTAAACGTTCATGTTGAAATGTTAAATCTGATGCTAATTACGATGCATATGCTGCTACCTTTTGTCAACATAATAAAAAGTAAAAAGTGACGTGACATGTGACCAAGTATGGTGACCCATACTAGGAATTAGTGCTCTGCATTTAACCCATCCTTAGTGCACACACACAGCAGTTAACACACACACCGTGAACACACACCCGGAACAGTGAGCAGCCATTTATGCTGCGGCGCCCGGGGAGCAGTTGGGGGTTCGGTGCCTTGCTCAAGGGCACCTCAGTCGTGGTATTGAAGGTGGAAGAGAGCGCTGTACATTCACTCCCCCCACCTACAATCCCTGCCAGTACGAGACTCGAACCCACAACATTTGGGTTACGAGTCCGACTCTCTAACCATTAGGCCACGACTTCCCAATGCAACTACAGGCAAAACTGGCTGAGCATTAAATAAATATCATACTAATATTCTACTCTTACAAGTTCTGAAGTATATAGTATGCATAATGTGCATGGTATGCAAAAATTAGGGAAAAAATAGGTGTTTCATAATATTAGGCCAAATTAAACTAGAGAGTGCAATGTGTCAGATACTGTATCCCACAATGCTTTTTTTAACGTTTTGTTTTTTACTCATTTGATCTGACTGCAAAACGTTAAGACATTTGCACTCAAAATTAGAAAAATAATTTGAAAATGTACAATTCTTATTACCAAACTGATGACTGGACTACCCATATTCAACATAATGAAGTCATGTGAGCGCAATGTAGCATAGTGCTATCTAAAATGTATCAATCAAAATATATATTTTAAAAAACGTGCAGTATTTCAGTGTTAAGTATTATTTATGTACTAGTATAATATTTATTAATATTTTAATTAGTTCTCATTTTAGTGTAGTCATTTTAAAATGTGCTTTTTAAATTTTTGTTAGTTTTTATTTCTATTTAGCTCTGATTTATTTTTATTTCAGATTTTATTTTATTGCTTAAACTTTAATTTCAGTTAGCTGGCAAGGCACCATTTAAACACCATTTTTTCATCTAACATTTATATTTTATTTCAACCCTAGTTCAATGACCAAAATCAAATTTCAATAGTTTGTTTATTTCCACTAAATTCTGATCATGTGCACTAAATCTGCATTTCCCATGATGCTTTGTGTCAGAGTGTCTTGAGGGCCACTACGGAGCAGAGTGTAAACTATCATGTGAGTGTGAAAACGGGGCCGAATGTGACCAGGTCGGCGGAGCTTGTACCTGTACTGCTGGCTGGGTGGGATCACACTGTGAAAAAAGTGAGCAACAAACAAATGCATCCAATTTCTAAAATGGTCAGTGATGTTTATTTAAATGCATGTTATCTATTTTCCTCAACATCTCTCTTTTTGCTCCATAAGTAGTGTTTTCGTACGCCTAATGCTCTAGGGCCTTTTCTTCACCAGGGAAACAGGAAGTCTCAATCAGTCTGAGAGGGCAACCCACCCATCATGCAATCTGAGTGTGTGTCTGTGCTTAAAATGGAATGTTTTTGATTCCCATTTGCTCATTGAAACACTCACTCATCACTCACAGCCAAGCAACTTGAAACACACACAAAAAAATTTTAGTTTAGTGTGTCATAATGACATCAGTGCAGGAAGCTAAAATCATTTGTTAATAAGAACTAGAAGCAGGTAAGAAGGTTTTGCCCTCAATGACCTGAAGGTACAGAGTTGTATCTGCCTTCTAGTGGTTAATCTGAGCCACTGACTAAACATACACACACAGACACACCCTGCTGGATCCATGACAGCATCCTCTGCTTAATGAGACAGCCACATCCAGCTGCTGCACTTTATGAGAAAACCACAATGCACAGACATACACACAGGGGTAGATTGTTAAACATAACATGGGCATTTGGAACATCTAGAATAGAACATATGTTATGTCACTGAATATGTATCTATATGTATGTGAGTAAATGAAGAAAAACATTTTTGCATTGTACAAAGTACTACATATTTAGATTTTTAAAAGTTTGGTTTGGTTCTAGTGTTGTCAAAAGTACTGAGCCAATCACAGACATATCTGTGGAGCACTATTATCGTCACATTTTTACAATTTCAGTACCGATATCGGTACTTTTGACAACACAATTTGGTTCATATATGTGTTTGTGTTCTAGCTTGTCCAGCGGGTACATTTGGTCCCAACTGCAGTCAGTCATGTGACTGCCACAATGGAGGGTCATGTGACCCGGTGAGTGGCCAGTGCACACCTGGGTGGACAGGAACCAGCTGCCAACAGAGTGAGCTAAAACACACACACACACACTCATTCAAATCTAAAATACTCATGTATTATTAGTTAATATCTACACATGTGCAGACTTTCTCTTATACAAAACACACACAAACATGTCCTTTACCATCCAAAGACCCTATATACTCATAAACACATCTGTCTCTTTCTCTCACAGACTCACTCAGAGCGCTTTATTTGTCTGTAGTTAGTAAGATGTAAGTGATTATGGTGATTTATAGTGAGGAGTTTGTAAGCACTGATAGCACCGATTCACATGTCATCACACAAATTACTGTATTCTGTCTCCATTACACACTGGAATGTTCACATGGGTGAACGCGCACCACTCACTCTGCAATCCATCTGCTTTCTATCTCACTGTCTGTATGTTGTGTGTATAGCCTGTGCATCTGGATGGTTCGGTAGGAACTGAGCAAAGATGCATCTGTCCAGGGGGTGTGGCCTGTGATCATGTGACGGGCAGATGTGGCTGCCCTGCAGGGTACACTGGGAACAGCTGTGAGATGAGTAAGACCTCTCTCATTTTATTCATCCTGATTCATAAGAGATTATTTTTAAGTAGCAACACCTTCTACCTCTAAAACCACCTGTAAGACCATAACTCAGTATTTCATATAGACTAATAATATATATTAAACAGAAACAATATAAATAATTTTATATACACTGCTGCTCTAACATTTGGGGTTGGTCTCTTATGCTCACCAAGGTTGCACTTATTTGATCAAAAATACAGTAAAAACTGTAATATTGTGTAATATTATTACAATAAATTTTTTTTCATCCTGATTCATAAGAGATTATTTTTAAGTAGCAACACCTTCTACCTCTAAAACCACCTGTAAGACCATAACTCAGTATTTCATATAGACTAATAATATATATTAAACAGAAACAATATAAATAATTTTATATACACTGCTGCTCTAACATTTGGGGTTGGTCTCTTATGCTCACCAAGGTTGCACTTATTTGATCAAAAATACAGTAAAAACAGTAATATTGTGTAATATTATTACAATAAATTTTTTTTTTCTATTTTAATATATTTTTAAAATGTAATTTATTCTTGTGATGGCAAAGCTGAATTTTCAGCAGCCATTACTCCAGTCTTAAGTGTCTCATGATCCTTTAGAAATCATTCTAATTTGCTGATTTGCAGCTCAAGAAACATTTTTTTTATTATTATCAATGTTTAAAACAGTTGTGCTGCTTCATACTTTTGAGGTAAATGTTGAATAGAATCCATGAATAGAAAGTTCAAAAGAACAGTATTTATTTAAATGTAATTAAACATATAAATATAAATCTTTTGTAACATTTGAAATGCTTTTTTTCTGTCACTTTTGAACAATTTAATGTATCCTTGCTGAATAAGAAATCTTTCTGTTCTCAAACCTTTGAACAATATACAGTGGTGTGAAAAAGTGTTGGCCCCCTTCCTCAATCCACAGTCTGACAGATTGTGTACAAATGGAGGAAATTCAAGACCACTGTTACTCTCCCCAGGAGTGGTCCACCAACAAAGATCACTCTAAAAGCAAGACGTGTAAAAGTCCACAAGGTTTCAAAGGACTGCAGGCTAACTTCTAAGCAACTAAAGGACTTTCTCACATTGACTAATGTTAATGTTAACAATGAATTCTGAATTATACCAGCAAATTCTGAAGGAAAATATCAGGGCATCTGTCCGAGAACTGAATCTCAAGAGAAAGTGGGTCATAATTATTTGTGTTTTGAAAGAAGTCAATTGTTAAAAATACAGTAAAAACATAATACTGTGAAATATTATTACAATTTAAAATAGCTGTTTTCTATCTGAATATATTTTAAAATGTAATGTATTCATGTGATGCACAGCACAGTTTTCAGCATCATTACTCCAGTCTTCAGTGCCACATGATCCTTCAGAAATCATTCTAATATGCTGATTTGCTGATCAAGAAACATTTCTTATTATTATCAATGTTGAAAACAGTTGTGCTGCTAATATTTTTGTGGAAACAGTGATTATTTTTTCAGGATTCTTTGATGAATATAAAGTTCAAAAGAACAGCATTTACTTGAAAACTTTTATAACATTATAAATGTTTTTACTTCCATTTTCTGAATAAAAGTATTTATCTATTACAAAAAAAAATGTTCCTGACCTCAAACTTTTGATATGATTAATATACAAAACCATTTTCTATTAGCTCAAGTGTAAATGAGCTTTTGGTCTGATTGAACAACTACGAAAACAACTTTATTAGGTTGGTTGCATAGTTGTGAAAACAACCTAGATATCAATTTACAGATATCAACCTGCAGATATCAGTCTATATCAGATTGATATCTGCAGAATATGTCTTACTTAGGTGACAGCGGTTGCCATAGTAACCAGGTAGACAGGTGCATTTCCCAGTGATGTGGTGACAGCTGTACTTATCTCCAGAACATGTGCACATTTGAGAACAGTTCAAGCCAAACCTGCCCTGAGGACACACTGAGAGAGAGAAAACATTAGAAAATGACACAATACATGCAGAGATGACTTTAAAAAATTTGTGTGGGTTTACCCTAAAATGTCAAGTTGTCTAGACACATTCCTGAAAAGACATCAGGCCTCAGACAGGAAGGAGATATGATATGAGATGACATGAAGGGGAGGCTAGACATTTCATTTAACGTCATTCAAACATGCTTACGTTCATACACTTTCACATCTGTCTGGAGTACCTGACAGAAACCAGGCCATATGAATGTGATTTGGATATGAGTCCATTACACAGCACAAATCCATCTTACACAAACACTGAAAGACGATTATACAGCAATACATGAGACATTAGTGTATTCAGGGCTCAACAATAAGGATTTTTCTACTGGCCGAGTCAGATCAGTGGTTTAGATTTTTACTTGCCTGCCAACATTTTCACAGGACCTATTAGAAATATAATAAATAGTTATTTTTTCCATTATTTTTTGTATGTTCATTTTAATTATTCAAGCAGCACTGTGTGTATATATATATATATATATATATATATACAAAGAAAAATAATGTAATAATTAAAATGAACATACAAAAAATAATGGAAAAAATAACTATTTATTATATTTCTAATAGGTCCTGTGAAAATGTTGGCAGGCAAGTAAAAATCTAAACCACTGATCTGACTCGGCCAGTAGAAAAATCCTTATTGTTGAGCCCTGAATACACCAATGTCTCATGTATTGCTGTATAATCGTCTTTCAGTGTTTGTGTAAGATGGATTTGTGCTGTGTAATGGACTCATATCCAAATCACATTCATATGGCCTGGTTTCTGTCAGGTACTCCAGACAGATGTGAAAGTGTATGAACGTAAGCATGTTTGAATGACGTTAAATGAAATGTCTAGCCTCCCCTTCATGTCATCTCATATCATATCTCCTTCCTGTCTGAGGCCTGATGTCTTTTCAGGAATGTGTCTAGACAACTTGACATTTTAGGGTAAACCCACACAAATTTTTTAAAGTCATCTCTGCATGTATTGTGTCATTTTCTAATGTTTTCTCTCTCTCAGTGTGTCCTCAGGGCAGGTTTGGCTTGAACTGTTCTCAAATGTGCACATGTTCTGGAGATAAGTACAGCTGTCACCACGTCACTGGGAAATGCACCTGTCTACCTGGTTACTATGGCAACCGCTGTCACCTAAGTAAGACATATTCTGCAGATATCAATCTGATATAGACTGATATCTGCAGGTTGATATCTGTAAATTGATATCTAGGTTGTTTTCACAACTATGCAACCAACCTAATAAAGTTGTTTTCGTAGTTGTTCAATCAGACCAAAAGCTCATTTACACTTGAGCTAATAGAAAATGGTTTTGTATATTAATCATATCAAAAGTTTGAGGTCAGGAACATTTTTTTTTGTAATAGATAAATACTTTTATTCAGAAAATGGGCTCATTTACACTTGAGCTAATAGAAAATGGTTTTGTATATTAATCAAAAGTTTGAGGTCAGGAACATTTTTTTTTTGTAATAGATAAATACTTTTATTCAGAAAATGAAAGTAAAAACATTTATAATGTTATAAAAGTTTTCAAGTAAATGCTGTTCTTTTGAACTTTATATTCATCAAAGAATCCTGAAAAAATAATCACTGTTTCCACAAAAATATTAGCAGCACAACTGTTTTCAACATTGATAATAATAAGAAATGTTTCTTGATCAGCAAATCAGCATATTAGAATGATTTCTGAAGGATCATGTGGCACTGAAGACTGGAGTAATGATGCTGAAAACTGTGCTGTGCATCACATGAATACATTACATTTTAAAATATATTCAGATAGAAAACAGCTATTTTAAATTGTAATAATATTTCACAGTATTATGTTTTTACTGTATTTTTAACAATTGACTTCTTTCAAAACACAAATAATTACCGACACCAAACTTTTGAATGGTAATGTATCTATATGTTATGTAGTTATACGGTAAAATAAATTGTAAAAACCTGATATAATTTAGCCATACATTTTTCTCGCCATGAAAATAGCCACAGAAGCTGGCATGGCGTAAAACACAAACAAACAGTGTAGTGAGTGGCCTAGCCAGTCTCCAGATCTCAGCCCCATAGAAAATCTTTGGAGGGAGTTGAAAATCCGGGTTCGCCAGCGACAGCCCCAAAACATTACTGCTCTAGAGTAGATCTGCATGGAGGAATGGGCCAAAATACCAGCAACAGTGTGTGAAAACCTTGTGAAGACTTACAGAAAACGTTTGACCTCTGTCATTGCCAACAAAGGGTATATAACAAAGTATTGAGATGAAATTTTGTTATTGACCAAATACTTATTTTCCACCATAATTTGCAAATAAATTATTTAAAAATCCTACAATGTGATTTTCTGGATTTTTTTTCTCATTTTGTCTCTCATCGTTGAGGTATACCTATGATGAAAATTACAGGCCTCTCTCATCTTTTTAAGTGGGACTTAACTTGCACAATTGGTGGCTGACTAAATACTTTTTTTCCCCACTGTAATTACAATTGACATCCTTTTGCATTGTTTTATAAATGTGCTTAAATTTTAAAAATGATCACAGGATGTTGAGAGGGCACCTATGGCCCGTACTGTAAGAAGAGGTGTAGATGTGCTAATGGAGGCCGATGTGACTTCAGGACTGGATCTTGCATCTGTCAGCCAGGATACTTGGGACCCAGCTGCAGCACCAGTAAGATCCTGATAATCAATCAGTCGGCTAAGTGGGTGAGGCCATTGTTAATTGTCAATCTATGTAAACAGGCATCAGACAGTCATCTTTGTCCATGGTTAATGGTAACATGGTTGCTGCTTTTCAGTATCTCAGTATATGCAAAAAATGCATATTGAGACCACTGTTGCATTCTGCATTTCTAGCTATTAACATTTGTTTTTTTCTGTCCTTTTATCTCAGGTTGTCCTACAGGTCGCTATGGGAGAGACTGCGCTCAGGTGTGTTTGTGTGGAGAGGGAGGACAGTGCCACCCAGAGACTGGGAGGTGTAACTGCGCCCCTGGTAGAACAGGACCGTCCTGCTAACAAGGTATATATCTCTCATTAGAGCGATATATTATTATTTTAGTATTATTTACATATTGTTTTTGTATTTATTATTATTTAAATTACATTTATTAATTATTAGCTTTTTTATTTCTATTTATTTTTATTTCAGTTTTAGTTATAGTAATTTTAGCTCTTATTTTATTTCAGTTAGTTGTCAAGGCAACATTTCTAATTTTTGTTTTAAGTTTTTTGATCTAATATTAATATTTAGATTTTTTTTATTTCACCTTAATTTCAATTCATGAAAAAATAATTCAGTTTACAATATCAACATTGCGAATAGCTGTGCTATTCTACTTTTTCCCTTTTACTTACTCTTATTTGCCTTTTTTCCCACTTATCTTGCCAACTTTTCTAACCTCAGCCATTAATTTCTTCTTTTTTTGTGCCTCCCTCCCAAATCTACAACATTCACATCTTCATCTTGTTAGGATGTGAATGCTGTAAGTGTTATGATGACTTCATAAGCAAAATAATATCAAAATACATTGTCTCACAGTCCTGCACTTGAAGGGACTATTTGCCCTCCTTCTGATTCTCTCCCAGGGCTTATTTACAATATTTAGTTAACACATTTCTCCAGTTTCCTGCGTGACGGAATTTGATAGCGGCGCCTCTTTTCCTGAAGAACAGAAGCGAGAGATCAGATTCGTAATCTTTGTGTTTCAGCATTCATCAGTGGGAATGGAACGGGACTTTCCAGGAGGGATTTTCTTAGCCTCCTCGAAAATGCCAGCTCGGAGCGACTCACAAACATGCCACTGGTTATGTTCCCTATGTTTAATGTTTACAGACGACTATAAGTAGCTGGTTCTCTATGTTCCGTGTCGGCGGATCTGCTGGCGAGGAAACGAATAAATAAGCAAGCGAATCAAAGCGATTGGCTTATTGTTTTCCCAATCTAAATTACCCAAAGAAACATGATTGCTCTTTTGCTGCACTGCCAAATCAGACCCACTTTGCCATTGCACTAATGATCTAGAGCTTAAGTAAACTTGTGTGTGGCGTGTGTGTGTTTGTGCACGTGTGTGTGGCTAGCTCTTTAAATGCATGTTGAGGGATGAGAGGGCCTGTGCTAGTTGTAGTAATTGAAATTGTAGTTTATTTGAAAATAATGCCATCTGTGCTCTTGTTGTTACTGGAAGTTTCCGTCTGGAGCAGGACATAGTTAATAGATAAAACAATGAGTTGTTCTGCTTGAGAGAAGAAGGCCGGCTGAATGTTTGTCCTGGTACAGTGTAACAATGAACACACATCCTGACATGAAAAACAGTACCATCTTAATGCTATTTGGATGGAGTTACAATTATTAGCATAGAATTAACAGGAATTCATGCACTGATTTAAATGGGATTTGGGATCTCTGTAGAGTTTCTGTTGTCTGGATGTGGATGTAACGAATCCGCTCATGACAGGAAATATGAATAATTAACCATAACTAGTTATGATTAATTATGAATATTTTAGATCCGCTGTAGATATTTACCTGACCACTCAGGGTCAACTGTCTTGTCAATTCTAAGAACGTTAATTTCCTGGTTAAGGGAAATAACTTTCTTACTGTACAATTCTACCAAGCTTGTAACGTAAATCTGCATGATTAGTGACTCCGGTTATGAGCAAACAATGAACACGTCAAGTGTGATGTAAGTAAAGTTTTATTAACTACATAAACACTTAACCTAGTCTAACATACTACATAAACACATAAACTGGTCTAACATCCTACATACACACGTAAACTGGTCTAACATACACATACACACACACACACACACACATACAGTTGGTATAGGAAAGGGTTAAAGTTGAACTCAGCACAGAAAGAGGCATAAAGAATGAATTTTATGGAACACTTTGCATATTCAGCAGATCTAAAACCGGAGGGAAAACGTCAGATTCTTAGTTCAAACACACCTTGTAAAAAGGTGTAACTGATACTTAATGCATCAATTAAATCGACTAAGTTTGATACTTGCGAGTCTGTCTGAAAAAGATTCCTGATGCAATCTTAAGGCCCCAAGATCTTGCTGAAATTGGTTGATGAGAAAGAACCAGTTTGCGTCAGAGTAACTTGAAGAATGGAAAGGACAAGGCCGAAGAAAAGCCTGGCACAATGCTTATGGTATCCTGCAGCGTTTTCTCACATCTTCATCTGCATCTGACCGAACCACCGACTGGGGCGGGTCTCTTGAAGTGTGGCCTTTAAAGCCTGCAGAGATTCACGCCTCTCAAGATGGGCTTGCCCAATGGGGAAGTCCGGAATCTCAAGTGGGAGTTCTGCGTTTTTATGGCCCTTTGTTTCTAAGCATGGTATTTCGCATATGTAATTCGCTTGGGTGTTGATGCAGAAATTAGTAAAGATTCTTAGAACATCAATATGTTGCAGAGGTATCAGCATGTAATATGCACTCTCAGTTAGATCATCCGAAGACGAATTCATAGATACTAGACATGGTAGAGTTACTTATATGAATGAGTGGTTTATCGTAAGCATGAATAAAAATAGTCTAAAATACCACAGATTAATACAAAACAGCAATAATATACACAATGGCCTGAAGAATATGTGTGTTCATTCAAAGAAAGGTTTTCCTATGAATTAATTAGTAGAAAAGTCAATTTCTACTGTGCGTTTGTCCTGGGGACAAAAAGTGGGTTACCCTACTCACATTCCTGGGGGAGTCATAAAAACCAGTGATATCATGATTAGTTGTCATGGTGACCAAGGTGGGGGATGGTGTTCAGCAGAAATCCTGGCATCCAGTTTATTGAGTGAGGGGACTGTGACGATTTGTTAATCTAATGAATATTTGATTTGTTAAATCAAATAAAAATTAGTGTGTCAGATTGGTCGAGACGCTACATGGAATATATGTGGTATAAATTAATTTGGGTGAGAATCATATTTGATGCTTCTGTATTTAACCCAGAAAGTTGGCAAAAAGGTATCAATCTGTAACAAAGGTGCACCAAGCAGAGATTAATTTAGCTTTATGATATCTGACAGGTCAAAATGAATGAGGAAAAAAAGCGTTAAATTCACAAAACGCAAAAAAAGACAATAAAGAATGTTATGATTTCTAGTTCAATTCTGACCTTCATTCATCAAAGAATTCTGAAAAAAAAATAGTTTACAAATATTAAGCAGCACAATGCTTCTAAAAATTCAGCTTTGCAAGCACAAGACTAAATTACATTTTAAAATATAGAAAACAGTAATTTTATAATATTTTACAATATTACTTTTTGATCAAATAAATGCAGCCTTGGCGTTTATTAATGTTTATGAATTTCTTTCCTTTCTAATAAATCTTACCAACCCCAGACTTTGGTAGTGCATACCCATGAAACACAAATGTACCATCCACAAGTAAGATTGGTCCTGTTCAAAAAGGGCTTTTCTGTACTTATGAACATGAATTGTTGCCGTATCTTTTTTGTACATTTTTTCGGCCATGTACTGTAGCTCAGGATAAAATAAATAAATTCACTAAGCTCACCAGGCCACAACTTATTTTTTTCTGTACGGAATAAGTATGGTTTCAGGCTAAAATGAGATATCTAGTGGAAATTAAGTGTTGACAGTATAATTTAGTGCTGGATGAGGATTAATCAGTGCTTGGTAAACCATCCTCATGTGGTCCAAATTGAAGACAGATCCATGCGCCTTGCTGAAACACAGAGTGTACAGATACAACCAAGACAACCTGTGTGAATAGCTATGTAATGGAGCAAAACAATACTTCTCATATTTATGCACAGATATTAAGCATTTTTATTGCTTAATTAGTTATTGCTGTTAAATGTGAAATTGTCCTCTGTGCAGCATGTTCTAGGGGGCGCTATGGAGCGCAGTGTCGGAGTTTTTGTACGTGTGCGAATGGAGGCGTGTGTGACCCTGTGAATGGGACATGTAGATGTGGGCTGGGCTGGACCGGGCAACACTGTGAAAAAGGTAAACAAGTACACAAATGTAACATTTTGTATCCATGCAGTTTTTCTAAAGAAGACAACCATAATGACTTGCATCCAAACACAACCAGAAATGCGCAGGATGATTAATGTATCTGAATACTTTTGTATGCTTGTGATAGTTTGTGTCCCAGGTCACTATGGTGTGAACTGTGATCAGGAGTGTGTGTGTCAGAATAACGATACATGTGATCGCTTTACGGGATGCTGCTCTTGTCTGTCTGGATACTACGGTCCTGCCTGCCAACACCGTGAGTGTTAGACTTATCATCTTTACTGTTAGAATATGTAATTTTTGCTGCAAAAAATATATATATGATATGATGAAATGGTTCCATGTCTCAGAATGCCCCGCTGGCTTTTTTGGTGAGCTCAGTGCTCAATCATGTGACTGTAAACATGGGCACCTGTGTGATCACGTGACCGGACAGTGCTTGTGTCCTCCAGGTTACCAGGGTGACAAGTGTGAAAAACGTAAGTCATCTCGATTTTAAAACAACATCTACATCATCGTCCCAGGTCACTATGGTGTGAACTGTGATCAGGAGTGTGTGTGTCAGAATAACGATACATGTGATCGCTTTACGGGATGCTGCTCTTGTCTGTCTGGATACTACGGTCCTGCCTGCCAACACCGTGAGTGTTAGACTTATCATCTTTACTGTTAGAATATGTAATTTTTGCTGCAAAAAATATATATATGATATGATGAAATGGTTCCATGTCTCAGAATGCCCCGCTGGCTTTTTTGGTGAGCTCAGTGCTCAATCATGTGACTGTAAACATGGGCACCTGTGTGATCACGTGACCGGACAGTGCTTGTGTCCTCCAGGTTACCAGGGTGACAAGTGTGAAAAACCTAAGTCATCTCGATTTTAAAACATCTACATCATCAGCATGAAATTATACTTTATATTTTAATTATAGAATTATAGCAGTAATTAATTACTTACTTTCTTAAGTGGAACACAAAGGTGATTCTTGTTTTGGTGACTTTTCTCAATATAATGAAAATGAAAACCACTATTTTATCACTATCATATTATAAAACTATATTCCAAGTTGTCTGAACCCATACAATATAGATGAAAAACTGACTGCAATTATGCCGTCATTGTGTGAAAATCTTGACATTCATTTTCTAGCTCATGTTCACGAGAACCTCTTTTGTGAACAAATCATTAATTCGACTCGAATCTTTTAAATGAATCAGTTGATCACAAGTTCACAAAAGCAGCCTGAATGATTCTTTCATGAATTGGACTGATTCAGTTCTCTGTTTTGACTCGCTGACTCAGTGATTAACACTTCACTGGAAAGGACGATTATTACTGAGTAATGACTTAAATAAGGTCTGTCACGCAGAGCTACTGTGTAACTTTAGAAAATGTATGATTCTCATGGACTGCTTTGCTTTTGTGTCATTTCCTAAGCTTAAAGCTTCAGTTGAAAGCTTGTAATCTCACTGGACAGCAAAGAGAGTATGAATATGTCATTTTGATGGTTTCTCTGAATGTGTGTGTGTAACAGGTTGTGACGCTGGGCGTTTTGGACGTGATTGTGCACAACTCTGTGAGTGTGATGGGATGCTCTGTGATCCGACCACTGAACATTGTCTCTGTCCGCCCGGAAAGACAGGAAAACTCTGTGAGAAAGGTACACACACACCTTACACATCTTATGCTAACTGTCACTAAACCTGCTTTGAACTTTCAAACCTTCATCTTCTCCCTCTCAGATTGTGACAGTAGGTTTTATGGTCCAGGCTGTTCTTTCCCATGTCAGTGTGCACACGGAGGCCAGTGTGACCAGCGCACGGGTCACTGCTCTTGTCCTCTCATCTGGCTGGGACCCACCTGTGAGGGTTTACAAATTTGTCCCCAGAAGTAAAAATTATGGTTGTTGAATTGACATGTTAATTCAATAATTAGTGTAAATCATATTAATAATACACATACATATTATTGTATAAATGTTATACAATTAATCATGTCCCTTAGTCCACATGTAAATTCATAATTTCTCATAATGCAATTGATAGAAATACTGAAATTAAATAAAAAATATTTTTATTCTAAAATTGTCCCCAGAAGTTAGCTAAATCTGAAAACATCCTCCAATATAAAAATTAGGGCTGATAATTTCACGTTAATTTAATGAGTGAATGAATAAGGTGTGTGTATATAAATAATATTAATATTTTACTACTAATAATAATATAAATTAATGCAATCAATCATGCCTCTTAGTCAATATGTAAATTTATAATTTCACATCATGTATTCGAATAAAATTAAAATAATGTAAATTATATATATATATATATATATATATATATAAAA
>NW_015505221.1:1007632-1016293 GCF_001515645.1 Sinocyclocheilus grahami | reverse complement strand
TATATATATATATATATATATATATATATATATATATATATATATATATATATATATATATATATATATATAATATATATTTTTATATTATTATTATTATTATTTTTTAGTTAGTTAGTTAGCTAAATCTGATAAACATCCTCTAATATAAAAATAAGTGCTGCTGATTTCACATGTTAAACAAACAAGTGATATATATATATAAATAATAATAATAATACATGCATATTCTTTAAATACATACAAATATTTCAATAAAGTACATAATATTTTTTTAGACTAAAATGTAAAAAAAATGTGGGTTACAGTTTGGCTTAATCTGTAGTGCTAATATATAATAATAAGCTGTAAATAAAAACAGTGCAAGTGTATGGTATGTCTTCATTTAGCTAAGTTAATGTGTGTGTGAGAGTCAGCTGTATGGTCTCAAACTCGAACCGCTCACGCTGTTTCTTCACTTTCTTTTATATCTCACCATCACAGCGTCTTCCTTTCCCTAAATTCTACTTCTCTTTTTATTCCTGTCAGTCACGACACAAACCAGAGCATTTCAGCTCAAAGCATTAGTGAGAGTGTGTGTGACAGCATGCGTGTGAGGCTCAGTGTGTGTGTGTGTGTGTGTGTGATGGACCCCTGAGCTGTTAAGGGCCTCCTGTCTGTCTGTGTAATGGCGCCTCTCTCTGACAGTGGTTTTAAGTGAATCACAGCAGGACACTTCACAATGTGTGTGTGAGCTTTGTGAAGGAGCATATGACAGTGTGTGCGAGTGTGTCACAATGGGTTTTACTGTACATAGTTCATCCACACAAACTCTAAACCTGTACATCCCCTAAAAAGACAAATAGTTCTTTAACATTTCACATCTTGTTTTTGAGAGTGTTAGGGTATGTTCTCATCTTCACTTCCTCTTATAACTTTACAACTTTATTATTATTTTATATTCTAAAATAACATTTTCATCGAGGAATTTAGTTGAGCTGCACATTTTGTGATCACCCAATAGAGGTAAAATGGCCATCCCCATTTTAGCATACTGGAGGTGGAAATCTTAGTGAAAAATACAGAAATAAATTAATATGGAATGAAAAAAAAACCTGTTTAAATACAGAAATAATTACTTTAATAAGAAATAATTTATTATTATTATTAATGAATACATTAGCAAATTAATAAATCTATGATTAATTTGTCTCGAAATTAAAATACAGTTTTTCATTGAATTATTTATTTTTATGTACAATATCCACATTTATTATTCACATTTCCTCCTTTATTTTATACAGTATTCATATTTATTTATTTGTCCTTTACATATCCTCATTTATTTTTCATATTTATATTTAGTCATTTATTTAATTAATGTATTATACATATTCATTAATTAATTTATCACTCGCATTTCCAATTTCAAATATGATGTAAGAAACTGGGGGCTTAAAGAGTGTGTAAATCTTAAAATGGAGTACATAGAAGAATGTTTTTGAATATATGTGCTGTATATATAGTTTTTTATTATTATTAACAATTTTATTAAACGAAAATAATCATGGCTGAAAGGATTGCAGGGACTCTACTGCATTCAGTGCTTTTAGCCGTGACTATATTCACAATATGGAAAATCCTCTTGTAAGTTATTACTTAAAAAAAAAAAAAAAAAACAGTGATGCAAAACAAATCAAAGCCAGTCAATACGTGTTACAATAATCTCTCTTTCTCTGTCTCTCTCAGGTGTTTCTGTAAATTATGTGTCTTCCAAATTACAGAAGAGGAGACGGCGTGTTTCTCATTCCTAGTCCTGATACAGAGAGACACACACACACACACACACACACACACTCCTTACATCCCAGCAGAAGGCAAGTGGCAAGAGTGTGTGAGGATATATGTGACTTGTTATTATGGGTTTTTCCTACAGACGAGCAAGCCACAGGAGAATTAATATGAGGAAGCAATGCCGAAAATCACAGACACACACAAACATCCCCTCTGGATGCACACAAGACCACTGACAGGCTGTCAATGAGTGTGTGAGTATATGTATTTGGTGAAGTGTCTTTGGTGAAGGGACACACTGTGGCTATGAACAAGTGTTTTAATGTGAATATCACACATAACATGGTGGACTAGTTTGATGTGACTTAAAGGAGACATATTATGCCCCTTTTTACAATATGTAATACAAGTTTCTGGTGTTCCTAGAATGTGTCTGTGACGTTTCAGCTCAAAATACTCCACAGATCATTTATTATATCATTTGGAAAATGCCTATTTTGAGTGGAAGCAGAAACACGCTGTTTTTCGGGCCTGTCTCTTTAAATGCAAATGAGCTGCTGCTCCCCGCCCCCTTTTCCAGAATAGAGCTGCGCCTTTACAGCTCGTACCTGCTAAAAACATCTGTTTTGGTTCTGATTATCATGTTTATCTCGCTGAAATCATGCGTTTTAAACCATATGAGTTTAAACTTCTGATAGACGGTTTTCTGAGTGCACACATCCGAAGCACACGGACAGAAAGCGGCTGTCACAGCATGTGAGTACTAAACTAAGTTCTCATTCACACACAAGTTTACGTTAAAAACACATGAGTTACAAAAACAGTCGGTTATGTCTGTGAAGTTAAACAACTGTGTGGCAGCAGCAATATACAGTAAATAAATCAATAAATCCACTGCTCTCTTGTCTCCTCTGAGGCTGGGACTGTAAACAGTGTTCTGTGCTCGTCTGTGCAGCCAATGACAGAACAGTTAACATGCTTTGCTAAAAATATCACCATGGCATTAGAACTAGTACACCTTTGTCACTTGCGAAAACACAATAACGGCGCCGTGGTTGGAAATTTACAGATTAAGGGGTGGTAATATTATAATGAGATCCCTTTGCCACGTCACCAAGGGAGCGAAATCTGACGCACTGGGGACCTGATTATAGCACTTAAAACCTGGAAAAGTCAGATTTTCATGATGTGTCACCTTTAAAAACGCTTGTTTTGGGAGCTCTGTGTGTGCATAAACTTGCTGTTTCTTATAAGTCCCACATCAGACAGTCAAACCAAACCATCCGATCAGCCAAATGCCCACCGAGCCACAAAGCCAGACCGAACTTCTCTATTATGGGATCATGGAGTGAAGCCTCAACCGCTCATTTCTATAGTACATACCACAAATACACCACTAAAGTGGCACATCAGAATACAGCAACACTCAGTGGGGTTTTTGCCTTCCATACATGCCATACACAATCTAAAACATTAAAGTAGTATGTAGCATGAATCTGGAGTGTTTGTGCTATAGATATCTTATTTAAATCCATCTGGTTGGTTCGAGTAAGTGTGATGCATGTCCTGCGATGCGATTCCTGTGACAGCCTGACTAAATATTCACAGTATTGTCACCCATCATCGTGCCATCTGAGGAAAATTGTTAAAGCGGAGCTGTCTGACAGGATTTAGAAACAATCTGATGCTTGTAAACTGAACGGACAGTTCCTCCAAAAGATGTCTTACAAGCCAAACACTCCTAATCTTTATAAATGACGGTGATTAGCAATCACTCAACAGTCTTTTACTGTAAAAAATGCTGTAAAAAGGGTTTGATTCCTCTGTTCTGCCTTTGTTCCTCTCAGGATGTTATCAAAGTAAAGAAAAATGTCACTGTACATTGGAAAGATGTATCGGTGCTTAAAATTTTAATTAAATATGTTTGTACAGAAAACATTTTATGTTGTTTTTGTAATTAGTTTTTATGTTTTAATAGTACTTTAAAGCTTTACACGGCAAAAATTATTTTCTTAGTATTTTTGTTTTGTTTCCCACTTCCCAGTAAAAATATCTAAACATTCTTAGATCAACCGTATTAGTATTAGTCAAGTATTGGTAAATCGTCTTCAATTGGTTCAAAATGCGGCTGCTAGGCTTTTAACAGGTACTCGTAATTTTAACATCACTTCAGTGGTTGCTAGTGCAGTACAGAATTGATTTTAAACTATTGATTGTTGTAGATAAAGCATTGCATAATTTGGCCCCACCTTATTTAGTGGATCTCCTTTATATACAGTATGTGACCGTGGACCACAAAACCAGTCATAAGTGTCAATACATCATCTGAAAGCTGAATAAATACGTTTTCCATCGATGTATGGTTTGTTAGGATAGGACAATATTTGGCCGAGATACAACTATTTGAATATCTGTAATCTGAGGGTGCAAAAAAAATCTAAATATTGAGAAAATCACCTTTAAAATTGTCCAAATGAAGTTCTTAGCAATGCATATTACTAATCAAAAGTGATCTGTTTACGGTAGGAAATTTACAAAATATCTTCATGGAACATGATCTTTACTTAATATCCTAATGATTTTTGGCATAAAAGAAAAATCTATAATTTTGACCCATACAATGTATTTTTGGCTATTGCTACAAATATACCCCAGCGACTTAACACTGGTTTTGTGCTCCAGGGTCACATATACAAACCACCCAGATCTCTCAGATCAGCAAATCAGATGATCCTAGACATTTCAAGGACTAGATTGAAATTGAGTGGTGACCGGGCGTTTGCAGTAGCAGCTCCGAAGCGCTGGAATAAGCTACCTCTACATCTCAGACTGGCTCCGCTTTAGGTTATTTTATACGAAAATTGAAAGTGCATTTACTTGAATTAGCGTTTGGTTCTGCAGACTAATTAGCAAGAGGCTTTTTTTTTTTAACATTTGTTGTTGTTGGTCATTGTTTGTCTGAAAGTAAATATTGTGTAATTTTTATTTAGATATTGTACAGTCTTAATTGTGCTTTATAAACAAACAAACAAGATCAAGACACATTTATTTGAGAAGCAAAATGACAAGAGTTTTCTTGTACTAGTCTTGTTTCCTGAAAAGATATCAAAATTAAAACTTTGAAACCAGAAAAAAAAATCTGCCAATAGGGTGAGAAAAATAATCTTATTTTTCCTTTTAATGAAGTTGTTTTTAATGTTTTCTTAAAAAATTATAAAATTCAAGAGTTTTTGCTTAAACAAGAACAAATCTGCAAATAAGTGAATAGTAAATAGTCTTGTTTTTCCCTTTGAATTAAGTTTAATAATTTAAAATGATATTTTTAACATATTTGTAATGTTTCTGAAAATGTATCAAAATTAAGAGCGATTTAGCTTAAGACGAGAAAAATATCTGAAATATAAACAAGATTTTTCTTACCCATTGAAAGATAATGTTTCTTGTTTTAAGCATAAATCCTTGATTCAAAAATGTTTCTCAAGTAAATGTATCTGGTGTGTGTGTGTGGATATATGTGACCCTGGGGCACAAAACCAGTGTTAAGTCGCTGGGGTATATTTGTAGCCAAATAGCCAAAAATACATTGTATGGGTCAAAATTATAGATTTTTTTTCATGAAGATATTTTGTAAATGTCCTACTGTAAATATATTAAAACCTCATTTTTGATTAGTAATATGCATTGCTAAGAACTTCATTTAGACAATTTTAAAGGCGATTTTCTCAATATTTAGAATTTTTTGCACCCTCAGATTCCAGATTTTCAAATAGTTGTATCTTCTTGACCAAATATTGTCCTATCCTAACAAGCTTATTTATTCAGCTTTCAGATGATGTATAAATCTCAATTTCGAAAAATTTACCCTTATGACTGGTTTTGTGGTCCAGGGTCACTCACACACACACACACACACGTGTGTGTATATATATTATTAAAACATTTTTTTATTTAAATATATGAGTGTCACAGCAAAGGGTCTGAATACTTAGGACCATGTGATATTTCAGTTTTTCTTTTTTAATAAATCTGCAAAAATGTCAACAATTCTGTGTTTTTCTGTTAATATGGGGTGCTGTGTGTACATTGAGGAAAAAAAATTAACTTAAATTATTTTAGCAAATGGCTGCAATATAACAAAGAGTGAAAAATTTAAGGGGGTCTGAATACTTTCCGTACCCACTGTATATATTTTTTTTTCCAAGTGTACAGATTTTTCATTTAAAGATCTAAACATCAGTGTACAGCTCACACATGCTATTATTTTTGATCACCCGAGTGAAACATGTTTGTAGGACACGGATATGTAGGTAGAGGGTAGTGGGACATTGTGTATAGCATGTTCCTCTGCACCTCTCAGATGGGAGGGTCAAACGTATCAGAGGTCACCTGCCTACACCTGTCAGCCCACTTGAGTGGAACAGGCCCTCTACATGCATGTGTGTGTAAGTGTTTGTCTTTGTCACCGGCACCATCGCTGTAGCATTTCTCAAGTGCAGTAGACCGTCACTGCAGGTGGGAGAGCCAGGCTGGGACCCCTGTGCCCTCACACGCGCTGCCTGGCGTGAGTGATGGAAGCTGGGGGGGCTGTCTGTGGACAGAGCCCTTTAGTCTGATGGATTGGCGGTGGCTCTGCTGGCCGCACTGTGTTGTGACAGCCTACAGATGTTCTCCAATAATGTTTATCAGTCTGTGCCTCCAGCAATGGATGACACACACCTGTTTCCAGTCAAACAGGGCTCTAGAGGCCATCCATCCACACACACACACCATCCATTCAGTACGGTCTAGGTGGCCGTGATACTGTACACCAGCTTTGATCAGTGGACAGGTGGCACATATACAGACAATCGACTGGACAAAGGTCCATCTTGTCTCTCAAGGTTGCTAGGGCTGTCCACCTTATTTTGCAATGGGGAAGTTAGATATTTTCTGTAAATGTGTGAGACTTCAGATTCATTAGCCGCTATTGGTAAATAACTAGTGCAATAAATGGTAACTAATAATTACAATAATAAAATATGATAACAAATACCAGTTAGTATGGAAGCCCATTTTGCCTGGAATAAAAACATTTAAATTAATTGTCTTTTTTATTAACTTTTTTTTCTTGCAATTGTGACTTTACGCCTCATAGAATTGTTTCTCGCAATTCTGAGAAAAGAATTGCAAGATATAAACTCGCAATTCTAATTGCAAGATATAAACTCACCATTACAAGAAAAAAGTCAAAATTGCAAGATATAAATTTAGAATACTGACTTCTATGTCTCGCAATTCTGTTTAAATCTCGAAATTCTGACTTTTTCCACCTCTGAATTCATCTAGCAATTTTGTTTCCACCACGGAATAAAAATAGAAGAACTTCTTATCTCACAATTCTGAGTTTATATCTCCAAGTTTGAGTTTATATCTCACCCAGATAGCACACGTACGTCTGCAAGATGTCTGTTAAAGATCGCTTCATCTGGAAATCATACAAACATCTGATAGATGTCTTTGAGATGTTTTACATACATTCCAAATCATAAACATCTTAAAGACATTTTCTAAACGTCTATTTGACATCTGATAGGAAACGTCCTATAGATGTATTGCAGATGAGAACACTCTAAAAAATAGGTCTTGCAGATGTAAATGCAGACGTCAAATAGGCGTCACCGTGATGTACGTGAGCTATCAGGGCGAGGTGGTCCTCACTGCAGAACACAAGATCCAGGGGGCATGGTTGGATCCAGATCCAACTCCTCCCACCTTACATATACCTAAACCCACCCATCTCCACCCCCTAGATGTGGATCCAACCACACCCACGTGTTCTGCAGTGAGGGGCTACTGATCAGGGCACAATTCTCTTTTGTTTAATTTTTTATTCTGTGGAGGAAATGGGCTACTATAAGTTTGTAATGTCAAGCAGCATAATGGACAGTTTTTGTGCAGCTAATATTAACTGGAAGAGGATGACACCAGAATGGCTACGCCTGCTTTTAGTTAAGAATAGAGTGGATAAGACACAAAGCCCACAGACTTCTTATTTAGCTGTTGCTTGTTGCATTTTCACAGTTCTGTAGTCTTGGGGGAAATGTCAAGGAGGCCAATGTAATTTTGCCGGGACGGCGTTAAGACGGATTTAGTTTTACTACCATGGCCTCAGTGCCTGCAGTCACCAATCTGTGCATTCAATAAAAAGTATAATTAAACTGAGGCATGCAGATAAATATGAACTGTAGGCTATTTAAAATATCTTCTTAAAATGACTTATCTTGCAAAACGGGGTTGGCACCGGTGGTTTGTTAGACACGACCAGGCATAAAACATGCAGCAATAGTTTATGTGTGTTTTACGGTGGCCGAGAGGGCTCAACGCACTTCAAATGAAAAACACATGCAAATAGAAAAAAACACCTGCAAATAAAAAAAAACATCTTCATCAATTTGACAACACACATGCTGCAAATGCTCACAACACAACCAAATTAAGAAACGCGCTGTAAATACTCACAACACAAACAAATAAAGAAATGTACAGCAAAAACAGAAACGCGCTGCAAATACTCACAACACAAACAAATAAAGAAATGCACTGCAAAAACAGAAACGCACTGCAAATACTCAACACAAACAAATAAAGAAATGCACTGCAAAAACAGAAACGCACTGCAAATACTCACAGCACAAACAAATAAAGAAATGCACTGCAAAAACAAAAACGCACTGCAAATACTCAACACAAACAAATAAAGAAATGCACTGCAAAAACAGAAACGCACTGCAAATACTCAACACAAACAAATAAAGAAATGCACTGCAAAAACAGAAACGCACTGCAAATACTCAACACAAACAAATAAAGAAATGCACTGCAAAAACAGAAACGCACTGCAAATACTCA
>NW_015505221.1:972419-1006039 GCF_001515645.1 Sinocyclocheilus grahami | reverse complement strand
ACTCAACACAAACAAATAAAGAAATGCACTGCAAAATCAGAAACGCGCTGCAAATACTCACAACACAAACAAATAAAGAAATGCACTGCAAAAACAGAAACGCGCTGCAAATACTCACAACACAAACAAATAAAGAAACGCGCTGCAAATAGACACAGACCACATCGAAAATGTTTAAGGGAACGCAAAGTGACTAACACGGCTGGGACATGCACTGTCTACTCTGAAAGGTGAGATTTTTGTTTATTTTAACACCCTGATCCTATTCATTAGCTCTTTTTTTGTGGATATTATTAGCCTAAATAAGCTGACGAAATACACAATTACTGTAACTGTAAAAGGTTATGTAAGCTGGCTAACTTACTTTTACAACTTACCTTACAAAAATTAACCATAGCCTACTATTAAAATTAATTCATTAATAAATACATTTATATATAAGAAAAATGAAAGCAAAAAAATGGTTACTGTAACCATGCACAAATTAACCATGGATTTACTACACTAACCATAGTTTTAACCATGGTATTTGTACAACTGTGGTTATACAAATGGTAATCAATACACCAAAAAAACATGGTTAATTTTTGTTTTGTTGGGGTAATTTTGTTGTGATGTGTGCTACTTGCATGTTTCTGCATTTGGATGTGTTGTGAGTATTTGCAGCGCTGTTTCTTTATTTGTTTGTGTTGTGGGTATCTGCAGCACGTTTCTGTTTTTGCAGCGCGTTTCTTTATTTGCTTGTGTTGTGAGTATTTGCAGTGTGTTTCTTTGTTTGTGTTGTATTTGCAGCGTGTTTCTTTATTTGCTTGTGTTGTGAGTATTTGCTGAGCATTTCTTTGTTTGTGTTGTGGGGGTATTTGCAGCTATTTTGCAGAGCCTTTATTTGTTTGTGTTGTGTGGTATTTGCAGCTTTTTTGCAGAGCCTTTCTTTATTTGTTTGTGAGTATTTGCAGCGCATTTCTTTGTTTGTGTTGTGAGTATTTGCAGTGCATTTCTGTTTTTGCTTGTGTTGTGAGTATTTGCAGCGCATTTCTTTATTTGTTTGTGTTGTGTGGTATTTGCAGCTTTTTTGCAGAGCCTTTCTTTATTTGTTTGTGAGTATTTGCAGCGCATTTCTTTGTTTGTGTTGTGAGTATTTGCAGTGCATTTCTGTTTTTGCTTGTGTTGTGAGTATTTGCAGCGCATTTCTTTATTTGTTTGTGTTGTGGGGGTATTTGCAGTGCATTTCTGTTTTTGCAGCGCATTTCTTTATTTGCTTGTGTTGTGAGTATTTGCAGCGCGTTTCTTTGTTTGTGTTGTGTTGCAAGTATTTGCAGCACATGTTCTGTCAAACTGATGAAGATGTTTTCTTGATTTGCTGGTGCTTTTTCTATTTGCATGTGTTTTCTGAAGTTGCAGCCCGTTGAGCTCTCTCGGCCACCGTAGTGTTTGCTTTAAAGGGGTCATATGATGCTGCTAAAAAGAACATTATTTTGTGTATTTGGCGTAATGAAATGTGTTTATGCGGTTTAAGGTTAAAAAAACACATTATTTTCCACATACTGTACATCATTGTTTCTCCTCTATGCCCCGCCTTTCTGAAACACGTATATTTTTACAAAGCTCATCGGGCTAAAAAAGCGAGGTGTGCTCTGATTGGCCAGCTATCCAGTGCATTGTGATTGGCCAAATACCTCGTGTGTGTGTGATGGCCGGTGCGACGAGACAAAAACATTAAAACCCATTATAAACGAGGCATTTGTTGCATCCGGTGGGGACATAATTACGGATTATAATGACTTAAACTGTCTTTTTACGCACTGCGTTGCATCGCACCGCGTAAACATAAAACCCTGTCTGCATTTGTGATCTGAGAAATGACAAGCTACAAGTGCTACTCTACACTGCCCAAAAAACTCACGTTTGAATCGTCAGTGGCAAATTCTTTAAATATAAAAAACGTACTTACAGTCTGTGAGTCAGAACAGATGAGTCCGAACTTGATCCTACTCTACCAGGATCAAGAAACAGTCCTCCATAAAATGCGCTGGACACATCTGAATATTTGAGTTAAACTGTTCTGGAACTGTGTTGTAAATGCAACTTAACCACTGATTTCTAGTCGTGTCCTCTTTTGGAAGACCAAACAAAGTAGTTTCTTTATTTGTTTGTGTTGTGTGGTATTTGCAGCTTTTTTGCAGAGCCTTTCTTTATTTGTTTGTGAGTATTTGCAGCGCATTTCTTTGTTTGTGTTGTGAGTATTTGCAGTGCATTTCTGTTTTTGCTTGTGTTGTGAGTATTTGCAGCGCGTTTCTTTGTTTGTGTTGTGTTGCAAGTATTTGCAGCACATGTTCTGTCAAACTGATGAAGATGTTTTCTTGATTTGCTGGTGCTTTTTCTATTTGCATGTGTTTTCTGAAGTTGCAGCCCGTTGAGCTCTCTCGGCCACCGTAGTGTTTGCTTTAAAGGGGTCATATGATGCTGCTAAAAAGAACATTATTTTGTGTATTTGGCGTAATGAAATGTGTTTATGCGGTTTAAGGTTAAAAAAACACATTATTTTCCACATACTGTACATCATTGTTTCTCCTCTATGCCCCGCCTTTCTGAAACACGTATATTTTTACAAAGCTCATCGGGCTAAAAAAGCGAGGTGTGCTCTGATTGGCCAGCTATCCAGTGCATTGTGATTGGCCAAATACCTCGTGTGTGTGTGATATAATGCATCTCATAATCTTGTACTGCAGTTCTACCTGATCAAATGCACATTATTCTTCTTTAGTTTGGGTTAAACAAATTAATTTTGCTTGGTTGGAACAGCAGCTACGCTAATTATGTCTCTATTTGTTTCTCTGTTTTTGCCATGAAGCTTCAGTCTGGATCCAGAACACCTGAGATGATGCCAACCCCTCAGAGGACCTCAGATGATGCCAACCCTGAAACAACATACAGAACTACCACATTTTGCTATAAGTTTGATTGTATCATATAATAATTGCTGTTAATAGTGTTCATCGTCTGTTTGATTACATCTTAAATTGATTTTTCCGTACATTTCTGCCATATGTACATTAACTGACAGTCACCACTGATAAACTACCACTAAATATTGTAGAACCTTAATTTGCTGTAAAGTTGCTTTGCAATTATTTGTATCGTGAAATGCGCTGTACAAATAAACTTGAATTGAATTGAATTAAACATTGACTCAATAGTGGGGAAAGTTGTCATAAGGAATCAATGAAACATTTAACTTTTCAGGTACATTTTAATCAGTAAAACGATGAACTCAAAACAATGACAGAGTGATGTAAAAGGTGTTATAGAAAATAACACCATTGTTTTGGCTAACAAATTTAGTGATTAATAAATTACATTTCAACACTTAAAATAGGCCTACATGACAACTTCCCCCAATAAAAATGTGCCCCGACCGCCAACCCAATATTTAAAGGTGTAAACAGACGGGGCAACTTTTTTGAGCAATGTGTCTTGGGCACTTTCCCATTGAGAGTGGGCAACAAAAATTTCTGTCTGGATACTTTCGATCGGCTGTGGGCCCTGTGTCTCACCTGGTTGCCCGTTGACCTCGACATTGCCCAGCAACATTGCTCAAAAAGTTGCCCCGTGTATCATCACCTTGAGTTCTGTATTTTAGTTGTATCTTGTCTTAATACGTTTAGTTTGATTTTATGGTGTTCATTTGTTTACCCAACAGCTTTTTACAAAATATGAAGCTACTGAATTTTAGTTTGGGCTGCATAATTGACCGAAACCATTTTTTATTCTGACGTTATTGAGGTATTTGAAACCAACATACAAATTGTGAAAACACTAGATTCAGACCTTGTGTCAACTAGCCCCGGTGTCCTGATGCACAGACTGGTTGAACTAAGTTCAATAGTGTTCAGAATGTGGTCTTTGCTGGTGCTCAATCAGACAAGATTGCGATTGTGTGTTTAGATTGTTGTGGCACTAAGTGGTGGGTGTATCAGCCCATTAGCCTGTACTGAAAGGAAATGTGGCAGCGTATTTCCACAAACCAGTGAAACTATCTTGAGGGTCCAAATTATAGTAATAAAGCTCTAACTACAGTCGATGAGCAGCCTTTAATTTCAGTGCATCATGCATATCTAAGGTAAGTGGGTTTTCCAAGTGCACAACTGACTTTTTATCCAATTTCAGCGTTAACAGCCCTTTACGTCAGGTCCACGGATCTCTGAGGCATTTTTAACAGTAAGCTGTCCCCCTAACACGTCTTGTCATATTAAAACCATATGCATGCCGGCATCCGCCGCTCGCACTGAGTGCCCATCAATAACGCTAATAACCCGTTTCCCGGGGGATCACAACACATACCCGAATGAAACCGCCAGTCTTTAACGGGGCCGCCGCACGAGCTACGAGCTGTCACGTATCCAGCCACAGCTGCCACCGGCCTGACTTTATCAAAAACAGCGAGGGATGAAAAGAGTGTGCGATTTGCGAGAGATGTATTAAAAGAAGAAGCCTCACTGGAGGGCATAAACCTCCTGGTTCTCCGCTCTGTGACAATCTGAGCTATTACGCAACAATCATTCACTAAAGTAAAAGCATCTTTTTATCTGATCTCTAGATCTACGCATGCTGTGCAGTGAAGAGTACGCCGTATTCAGTAGAGCTATTCAGTTTGCAGTCCTAAAACCTCTAGCCTTGATAATTAGCGATTTTGATCCATGGGGCTTTTAAAATAGCGATTTCGGATTTAGGCTATAATGTTAAACAAGTTCATTAAAGACAGCTTTGTTATTCAACATTAAAACCACACAGTCTGTTACCTCAAACGTACATTTTGAAGCCACTGCGTTTTTCAAGTAAATTGCGAAGTTCTTAATCAATCGGTCAACAGGTAGACTTGTTAGCGATTTAGGGGTTTTTAACTAAAAACGGAAAACATATGTTTTTTGGCCGTTAATTTACAGGTCAACGGAGTTTTGGGTATAGATAGTACATAGATGCCTCATTCGACAGCTCCAGGCACGTAGACACGTCCGCCATCTTGCAACGGTCAGCTTGACGTCATTCACCATAATAATCAATGAATATTCGAAGATGCCACAATCCTGCACAGCCGATGGTTGTAAAAACCGACGGGATTTAAATTCCGAAGAAACGGGATTACCTCACACGTGAGAATGCGAGAGTGGGGCGGAACCATATAGATATGGTAAGGACTGTGGCATCTTCGAATATTCATTGATTATTATGGTGAATGACGTCAATTTGATCCTTCCAATATAGGAGGGCTTATGTATGTATAGCGGCCCATAGAAACAGTTGCTAATGAGGCATCTACCTATACAAAGCCTATCTATGGTTTTTGGGGCCAGAAAATGCTAACTTTTGAAAATGGGTTTCGAGGTGCATTTTTAAAAATGGTTACCGGTATTGTGTCTCCGTGCAAACAAATATGCAAATTTGTGAAAAAGGTGACGTAATCATGCCGAATTATGCGTATTATGTGTTTGTCGTCGTCGTCTTCTTTCGGGTTTTATGGCGGTTAGCAACTCAACTTAAAGGTGCAGTACCACCACCTACTAGACTAGACTGGAGTATGAGCAGTAGAATGACATCAAAGGAAAATAGAGATGGGGAAATAAATAAAAAAATTAAAAGGTTACTTTCGTCAGGCCTGTGTGAATTTACAAAGTGACACCCAGTGTTGCCAAGTCTGCGGTTTTCCCGTGGAATTGGGCTACTTTAACACTGTCGCTGCAGGTTGTTTTTCATGTCCGCGGATTGAAGCGACCCCAGCAACGTGATATTTAGCCCCTGGAATGCAAATTTTACCAGGGGAACAATGCCAAAAAACAATGCCCCCCCCCCCCCCCCCCCCCCCCCCCCCCCCCCCAATCCGCTATACTACCAGAATACTACCAGAAAAATTATAATCCTAACCCTTAACTCCATACCGAAGTCAGACATTGAAAATATAAATAAATAAATATAAAATGATTTGTGTCTGGTACGCTGTGAGCACAGAGACTGTAGTGTACACTAAGTTTTTTAATGTTTAGCTTAAATGTGTAATATGAATAAACAGCTGTTGAGATAGTATTTTTATGTGAAACGAGTTGAGGCTTGGAGCCGGAAACAGCATTTCTTATGTCACGACTTAAGTGGATAGGGCTAGTTTTGAGGAACAATTGGGTGGATTTTGTTGTGAAAACCTGGCAACCCTGGTGACAATGTTTTCAGTTGACAGTTACAGCTGTGTTACAGCTGTGGTGGAGTATAATTCTAGTATAATTAAACTTTGTAGTTTAAGTTCTTGTTATAGCTGTCATCCTTGGTGTAAATGGCCTTTAAGAATCAGCTGTGGTAAAAACACAGCCAGTCATGGCTTGTTGTAGTAGAAATCACTTTAAAGATGTCACTCTTTCTATGCCCATCATGTATGAAAGGCCTGCAGTGCCTTCTGTACCAGCCCACCATTAAGCACATCGGGTGCTGTTGCGTCTGGCAAGGGGGCAGGTAACAGTGCCAAGTTAATCAGGAAGAGAGTGCCAGCAGTGTCACGCCCTGCACTCAGGGGCCTTGATAGATGTCCTGACCAGGGCTGCGGTGCCACTGTGGGGTGGTGGCAGAGCGTACGGGCATGTTTCAGTCGACATAAAAGAGAGGGGCCCATGTTTGAACACACATATGAGAGTGGGATGTCGTGTGCAACACACGTGCGGCTGTGTTGTACCCATGCCAAAAGATTCATTAGTTCATTAGATAGATCCATACACTCTGATGAGTGTGATGGGAAATTCCACCGTCAAACACAACCACTCCCTTGAGAAGGACAAATTGTGTGTTCAGGAGGGGCTCACACACACTCATATTGACAGTATGTGAGGGTCGAGATGCTGCCCTGTAGAGGGAGACGTACAAGCCGCGGCCTGTGATCTTTGATAGACGTACACGGCAAACAGCTGGTCAGTAATGGTCCATGTTGGCCTCTTTTCCTCTTCTGTGGACCTATTATCACCTTCACCCTACTACAGCACCCACAAACCCTTCTCCAGCTGACCTCATCAAAGTGGGACGATCTGCTGTGACCTCATCAGAGCTGGCTGACCCATGATGACCTCATCAAAGCAGGACGCTCCGTTGAGCTCAGAGACTGACGGCTTGCACTGACCAAAAGCGGGTGTGACACCGCTTTTACCGTTCAAGCGCTGGTGTGTACCTTACATTTCAGTTTCCACTTAAATAAGGGGCAACTTTGATCTCGACAACACTTTACTGTATAATAAGTTCCCGTTAGTTAACGTTAGTTAATACATCAACTAACATTAACAATGAGCAAAACATTTGTAACAGTATTTATTAATCTTTGTTAATGGCATTTAAAAAGCACAACTGTTCATTGTTAGTTCATATTAACTAACTCAGGTCCGTTAAATTACACACACACACACACACACACACACACACACACACACACACACACACACGTACTGTGTGTATATATATATATATATATATATATATATAGTACAAAAGTACAAATTGGGCTCGGGTGCAGGAAAAAACAACAACAACAGATGTCTGCACACTGAAATGACACCGTTTCGACCAGTCAGGTCTTCATCCGGCACAACTTTGGAAATTCCTTTTTCCACTAAATAGTATTAACAGATACAACTTTTGGTATTAATGTATTAATAAAAGTTGAAATTAACATTAGCTAAGATTAATAAATGCTTTAGATGCATTTCCCTTATAGTTCATGTTAACTGATGTAGTTAACTGATGTTAATAAATGTAACCTTATTGTAGCGCTACCTTAGTCTCAAATAAATGCAGTTTTTATAAGTCACATCCTACTGTTTGAGTACTTGCAGAAAAATGGTGAAAAATATTTTGTTGATTTGATTTGACACATTTTTCATGCTAGTTCACACTTTACAACAAACCGAACAAAATTTCTTCCGTTTTTTTTTTTTTTTTTTAGATCAATGTGAATCTGCGCAGCCCCTAATGGGACATGGTGATAGAAAAAAATATGAGATGGGAGGAAAAATTATATTTCAATGTTTTTGCAAAACTATTGTGTTCTCCCAAGAAACTCTTCATTCACTCACAAAAGCACTGAAATATAGTTTTTCCTCTCACCTCATATTATTTCCATCATAAAAATTTTGCGAGTGAAAGCAAACTTTCTAAGGGGATTGCAAAAGTTTTGCTTGATAATGCAAAAGCATTGAAATATAATTTTACTCCAATTTCTTTCTTTTCTTTTCTAACCATCACCATGTCCTTTTAGGGGCTCCATTTAAACAAGCCTTAAATGCATAGTTCATGCAAAGAATTATAATTCTTTCATTTACTCATCCTCATGTTGTTCCAAACCTGTATTTCTTTCTATATTCTGTGGAACACAAAAGAAGATATTTTAAAGAACAGTTTTTGTCTACAGAATGAAAGTCAATGAGGTCCAAAGCAACACAGTATTGACATTTATTGTATGGACCAAAAAAAAGTGTTCTGCAGAAGAAAGAAAATCATAGAGGTTCATAACAATACAATGGTGAGTAAATGATGACAGATTTTTCATTTGTTTTGGTTGAGAGACTTGTAGTGTGTAGTGAGTGACTGTGTTTTGTCTTTGCGTGGCAGTGTCGTCTAACCCTCGTAATGTGGACAGGGATCGAGTTTATGTTGAGTGAAAATGCCAGGAAACACAAAAGAGGTCTTAACTAATTTCCCCAAGCAAATCCCACCCTGCCTCTCATCACACACAAAGCCTCGATCCCAGACAAGCAGTCATCACCCCTCTGTCCACAATGGCATCCACCCACTACAAATCAGAGAGATAGAAAGAGAATAATAGAGTGAGAAAGACAGAAGTAGAAAAATAGATGGACTGGAAGAGAGAGTTATAAAAATGGCATCCCTCTGGAAAAAAAGAAAGACAATCGGGAATATGATTAGGAAAGCAGGAGGGAGAATTATGAGGGTGAGAACGAGGGATTCTGACCGGGTTGGCTGGAGAAGTTGGAACCCGTTTAAACAATGAGAGACGTCAGTCGAATGTTGTTTCTCATTGAGAGTTTGAGCGATGAGCCAGGTCATCACATCTCTCCACCTCATCCATCATTTCCCTCAAACAAACGAGTGCAGCGTGCATTCTTGCCTCCCTCCTTTCCCTTTCAGCCGCTTTTCTCTCTCTCTTGCAGTCTCTCTCTGGCTGCGGGACAGTGGATCTGTGTGCGAGTGATGACCGGGGATCAGACTCGCGCTGTGTCCGTCTGGCAGTGTGAACCAGATTTGAATGTGTCTCGGTGTGAAATAATACAAGTGGGTGTGTGAGGGAGCAGCTATCTAGAATTTTATTCTGTCTGTCTTTCAGAAACATGTGTGTCTGCGGCACATTGAGTGTCACTGCTTTGCAACGTCAAGTGGCATCAGCATATTTTGGTCTCGAAATTATGTGCTATTCAGTAAACAAACTACAGTTTGCAGAGAAATAAATACAACTTTCAAGATACACGGCAATAACATTGAGGACATCAACCAAGAAAAAAAGTGAGACAAAGCAACAAACGACAAGAGGAAAAAAAAAAATTAAAACATGGAACCCATGATTGTCTATAAATGAAAGACACACAAGGACGGTGTAGCTAAAGACTAGCATTCAGGCTATTTAGTGGTATCATTCGCCAACTAATGGAAAAGGTTACCGTGGAAATGATAAAATGCCCTTTACGCGAGTTCTACAGATTCAGTTCTTAAACTAATTTATTTTCAATTTAGAAAAAAACTAAAAACAAAATGCCTTTTCTAGCATTTGTTTTACAACCACTCTTCCAACTTCAAAAAGAAACGAACTAAAAAGAGCATGTTTTCGCACAAACTGGCGAGAAAGTGGGTTGAAGGTAATGCAGTGCTTTAATTTGACAGAACTTGAAAATAGTCACCGTCTCGCTCCGTACACCTTTTTTATTTTTTACATTTTTTTACAAGCAGCATCAGTGAGAGGTCTAAAGGTCACACCTTTTATGTGTATCTGTTTACATTTTTCAATTCCCAAACCCCTGGAGAATATCTTAAAAGAGAAACGCTAACCCCACGACCCCTCGCATAAGTTTGTAAACTTGTACGTTTCTGTACAAGACTTAAAGGAAACTGATAAAATGCTTGAAAAACACGGTTGTTTTGCGTGTCTGTATTTGCGTTTATTTGTTTGTGTGTGTGATGGCGTTAATTCTAAAGATATTTACAGGCCAGTAGGCGGTAATAGTTTGCGATCACATTTGTCTTGTGGAAGACTCTCATTTGTTACTCTTAGTAACCATCGGTTTTAGCGGACAAAACTCACAATCATGACACCGACTTTTCATTAGCAATCTCAAAAACTGTTCACCAGCTGCCACTGCTGTGCAAAACATTGGAACTTGGCAGAATAAATACAATTATTATTACGTATTACTACTATTGTCATCATCACCATCAAAATTACTGACACTAATATCATTCCTATAAACTGAACTCGATCAACAAGTCAATCGAACAGTCAATCAATCATTTGTTGGACAGTGAGCTGCTATGCACAGGATCTGGGTGTGTGTGTGTGGTGGAAGTGAATGAGGATCTGGGCACTTGTGCAGGTGTGAGTGTGGACCAGGGACTCTGGCAGAAGTGTAACACAATGTTAAGTTAGGTCACATGGTACATGGGCGTGTCATACGTGACTGAGAGACTGAATGGCGCTGGGTTCTGCAGCGCGGGCCAAGCTGTGCCACATCGGGGCATTATGGGTAGACGAATGGAGTGCATCCTTATCAGCTAGAGACAGCATCATAGCATATGCCTTGAAAAAGGAGAGATATACAGTTAAAAATACACCAACTATATTAATGGAAAATGTATTTTATAAAAACATTTATAATTATAATAAAAATAATAATGCTAATATTTTTGTTATTAATAATTAATCATATAAATAATAAAACAATAATGTTAATTTTAATACACAAATTGTATTCACAGAAAATGTGATACTTATTATTAATTATTAATAAGAATAATTTATTTACTAATAATAGCAATAATAATCATACAACTAAATAATAATAATAACAAAACTAAAATAAAATATTAGTAATTCAATAAGTAATTTATTTAAAGTTTTTATTTAATATTCTGGCAAATTTGATACTTATTAATTATTATTAATTAATCAAATGTATTACTGTTAATTAATTATTATTTAACCAAAATAAAATATCAGTAATTAAATAAGTAATTTATTTATATATTTTTAACATATTAATTTAACATTTAATATTTTAATAATAATATTGTTATTAATATCAATTAATAATACAATTAATAAAATAATAAATTATGTTAATTATAATACACAAACTATCACAGACGTTTTGATAATTGTTATTATTAATAATACTTTATGTATTACTACTACTAATTATTGTTCTTGTTTTAATTATTAATAACTGTAAACAGTAATAATTTTTTTCAAAGTACAGTTTTAAATTATAGTTTTAATTTTGTGCTCTATAAAGTTAGTATCCGACCAATTGTCATGGTAATACCTGTGACTTAGATTTCCTGTATAGAGGCTGCTTGATGCCTTCTTGAAGGTGGGCGGGACCAAAGCTGGTGACATCACTGTCGCTGAGGTCTCCATCCTCCACACTAAAGTGACGGATGTGATCCAGCGTGGAGAAACTGCTGTGATCTTCATCATCCTCATCCTCATTAAACCTGCAAATGATGCAGAGATTATTTTAAAAGATTAATTTACAACCAAAAAAATGAATGGATATAAAGATTCATTTACAACCCAAAAATGTAATGGATATAACAAGTTTTTTTTGTATACATACCTTCGTGGCGAGGATTTGCTATTCATCTCCAGATCATCTGGTCCCTCGAAATCGATGTCATCATTTATGTCATGATCCAGACTGCTAGGCACGCCGTCCCCGCTAGGTTTCCTGGCACTGTCGCTATGCTCCACCTCCTCTTCCTCTGCTCCAAGCCCCTCCCCTTCTTCTTCATCCAGGTCACGTGACCCCTGACCAGGCAGGGCTTTGTCGCCATCAAAATGACTGCCGTTCAGCCTACGGAGAACAGAGAGAATCATTTGCAATGACGTTATGCAGGCATGCATTTTTGACTGATATGCCGATCCCTGATTACAGAAAGAAAATCATTAAGCGCTGAAACCAAGTTCTGGTTGTCTCGAAAAAATAAACCACCTTAAAAAGCAGAACCACATGCCAATGCTTTCTAAATGAGAGGAAATGCTCAAAGAAAGAAGGCGAGTGTGTGTTGGAGAAAGAGACTGTTTGTCATCAGTTATGAGGGCCCCTGGTTGGCAGAAATGAGCCGCCCATTGGCAGGGCACTTAGACAGCAGGCCCCTGCACTTCCTCTCACTTATTTTCAGCTCTCTCTCTCTCTCTCTCTCTCTCTCTCTCTCACTCAAACAGCTCACATCTCCTCTTTCCCTAGTTTATTTTCTTCTTTATCTTCAATTCATCTAATAGGCCAAATATTTAGCTGACAGCCCATTTGGTGAGTGGAGAGAAGGAGCTGCCAAAAACAGCCATTTCCCCACAGAGACAGAGGCCAGCTACCAATAGCATATGCCTTGAAAAAGGAGAGATATACAGTTAAAAATACACCAACTATATTAATGGAAAATGTATTTTATAAAAACATTTATAATTATAATAAAAATAATAATGCTAATATTTTTGTTATTAATAATTAATCATATAAATAATAAAACAATAATGTTAATTTTAATACACAAATTGTATTCACAGAAAATGTGATACTTATTATTAATTATTAATAAGAATAATTTATTTACTAATAATAGCAATAATAATCATACAACTAAATAATAATAATAACAAAACTAAAATAAAATATTAGTAATTCAATAAGTAATTTATTTAAAGTTTTTATTTAATATTCTGGCAAATTTGATACTTATTAATTATTATTAATTAATCAAATGTATTACTGTTAATTAATTATTATTTAACCAAAATAAAATATCAGTAATTAAATAAGTAATTTATTTATATATTTTTAACATATTAATTTAACATTTAATATTTTAATAATAATATTGTTATTAATATCAATTAATAATACAATTAATAAAATAATAAATTATGTTAATTATAATACACAAACTATCACAGACGTTTTGATAATTGTTATTATTAATAATACTTTATGTATTACTACTACTAATTATTGTTCTTGTTTTAATTATTAATAACTGTAAACAGTAATAATTTTTTTCAAAGTACAGTTTTAAATTATAGTTTTAATTTTGTGCTCTATAAAGTTAGTATCCGACCAATTGTCATGGTAATACCTGTGACTTAGATTTCCTGTATAGAGGCTGCTTGATGCCTTCTTGAAGGTGGGCGGGACCAAAGCTGGTGACATCACTGTCGCTGAGGTCTCCATCCTCCACACTAAAGTGACGGATGTGATCCAGCGTGGAGAAACTGCTGTGATCTTCATCATCCTCATCCTCATTAAACCTGCAAATGATGCAGAGATTATTTTAAAAGATTAATTTACAACCAAAAAAATGAATGGATATAAAGATTCATTTACAACCCAAAAATGTAATGGATATAACAAGTTTTTTTTGTATACATACCTTCGTGGCGAGGATTTGCTATTCATCTCCAGATCATCTGGTCCCTCGAAATCGATGTCATCATTTATGTCATGATCCAGACTGCTAGGCACGCCGTCCCCGCTAGGTTTCCTGGCACTGTCGCTATGCTCCACCTCCTCTTCCTCTGCTCCAAGCCCCTCCCCTTCTTCTTCATCCAGGTCACGTGACCCCTGACCAGGCAGGGCTTTGTCGCCATCAAAATGACTGCCGTTCAGCCTACGGAGAACAGAGAGAATCATTTGCAATGACGTTATGCAGGCATGCATTTTTGACTGATATGCCGATCCCTGATTACAGAAAGAAAATCATTAAGCGCTGAAACCAAGTTCTGGTTGTCTCGAAAAAATAAACCACCTTAAAAAGCAGAACCACATGCCAATGCTTTCTAAATGAGAGGAAATGCTCAAAGAAAGAAGGCGAGTGTGTGTTGGAGAAAGAGACTGTTTGTCATCAGTTATGAGGGCCCCTGGTTGGCAGAAATGAGCCGCCCATTGGCAGGGCACTTAGACAGCAGGCCCCTGCACTTCCTCTCACTTATTTTCAGCTCTCTCTCTCTCTCTCTCTCTCTCTCTCTCACTCAAACAGCTCACATCTCCTCTTTCCCTAGTTTATTTTCTTCTTTATCTTCAATTCATCTAATAGGCCAAATATTTAGCTGACAGCCCATTTGGTGAGTGGAGAGAAGGAGCTGCCAAAAACAGCCATTTCCCCACAGAGACAGAGGCCAGCTACCAAACACACACACACACAAATATATGCCAGCCAAAGGAGCCCCATTAAGACTGATTCACTCGTTTTGTTTTGATTCTACTATTTCCTTGACTTAAAAATAGCAACTTCCTATCTGAACTTTAAAAACAGAGAGAAAAATTACAAATACAGAGAGTATGAGAAAATACAAGTCTGTGTGTACAAGATGTGCAATGAATGCCAGCCAAAGGAGCCCCATTAAGACTGATTCACTCGTTTTGTCTTGATTCTACTATTTCCTTGACTTAAAAATAGCAACTTCCTATCTGAACTTTAAAAACAGAGAGAAAAATTACAAATACAGAGAGTATGAGAAAATACAAGTCTGTGTGTACAAGATGTGCAATGAAAATCTGTCTGTCTGTCTATCTATCTATCTATCTATCTATCTATCTATCTATCTATCTATCTATCTATCTATCTATCTATCTATCTATCTATCTATCTATCTATATCCCAATCCATCCATCCATCCATTATGTCTTTAAGCAATAACATGTTTCCTCTAGGTTTCCTCTCTCACCTCTACACATCTATTTCAGATCTACATCTCCGTTCTACCCTCAGATTAGCGTAACTCTGCAGGGTGAGCCATATAAAGCCCTTTTCACATCTCGGATAATCCCTGAAATCACCTTCTCTCATCACTCCACACCCCGCTTATACTGCGAGAGAGAGAACGAGAGAACGAGAGAGGCAGCGATGGCGAGATGATGAAAACAGATCTGGTAATTAGAGAGAGCTGTGGTAATTTGTGGAGGATAAAGTACCTATCAGGAGCAGTCACTCTGACAGGAAACATTCAACGACCTCTGACCTCCTCTCCCACACCTACTTCCTGTTCACAAACACATGTTGGGACCAGATGTGGGACGCGTGCAATCACACACAGCCGATGTTGTAATGACTCTAGGATCTTTTTAATGAAACAATGAAGAAATCAAAAAACAATAAGCCTGTAAGATCTTTATCTGTCACACACACTGATGACCAGGTCAAACATTTAAACCGTCATCCAACCTGATGATCACTGCTGGGAAATGATCAGCGATAATTATCATATGCAGATGGCAAAATTCATGTACGCGCACGCAGCAAAAAGTCAACAGCGTTCTGCACGCGCTCGCAATCGGCCAATCAGTAATCACGTCCTGCTGGAGACCTGCCCTAATCTTTGCTCTTAAAAACCGCAGGCGACAGGCTAATGATTAACAACCGTACAGAATATACGTTCACATGTGCAGTTAATACACACTGCGATACCAGTCCGCTTCTTTCATGTAATGCTATTCACTTAGAGGTGAGGGTTAATGAATACGGCATGAGAAGTGTTGTGTTCAGTAATGTTTGTGTATAATAACCTCCAATCTGCCTGAGGCAACTAGCGCCAACTGATGACTGACAGCCTAATGGACACTCCGTTTGCGTGTGTGTGTGTGAGCCCACACATGACTATTTCTAATGTGAATATTTAAAATTTCTCATAGAAGTTCAATCTGTGGACTTTAGATATACATTGATTTGATAGATAGATAGATAGCCATGGTTCTGATGATGAGTGAGCTGTTTTACCCAATAAAAGTAGGTTTTTGTGTGTCAACGGTGTATTTATGAGTATGAGGAAGAAGATGGTGTTTACCCTTCCTCAGAGTGTGACGGAGATGTGGCGTTCTGTGCTGTGTTACTGATGAAGTTCCGTATTTCGTTAAAATACGAGTCCTCCTTGTCCTCTAAGATGGCACTACCACTGTCCAGCTCTGAACGGGGCGACGACATTGCCGTGCCTACACATAAAAGCAACATATTTTAGTATCTTTTGTGCGTATTAATGCAAATATTATTGATAAGGTTATTTACAAATGCTAAACATATAAATGGGTGTTTTTTTATGAATATATGTTTAGATAGATTTTTATTTAGTACACAATTTTTATATAAATGACATATATTTTTATATCAATTTAATTAATTTGTTTATTTATTTGTATGTCTGTATAAATGTGAGGATACCTGATAAATTACCGTTCTCATGCTTTTTGAGGTGCCGGTCCAGGTTGGTTTGCTGCCCGAAGCAGCGGTCACAAAGATGACATTTGAAGGGTTTCTCTTTGTTATGGATGTTACGGATGTGACGCTGAAGATTCGACGAAATACTGAACGAACGATCGCAGTACTTACATCTGTGGACACACAGACACATATGAACATAATTAGACAGTACAGTATTTACAATATACAGACACGAGAAATCAAACTCTCTCGTGTTATCCATCTCGCACACACGCAGGGTCCTACACACATGACTGAGTGGTCATGAACTCTTTGTCTCTAATCTTTGGCCAACTCAGTAACACTCAAACTCTCTCATCCACATCCTCCCTCTGCTCTGAAAGCGACTGCATGTGCCAAGTCTCTTCACGCAGAATTATCCGTATGATTACGTGATCATATCTTCCCCTCCACCGTAGAGTTGTGCACTAAACTGCGTCTCCCAGGAACCTGTTATCTCTCCCTCTCTCTCTCCATCTCGCCCCCCTTCAAATGCAACAGAAAAAATAGAAATTAAATTGCAGTTAAAGGCTGATCACTGGCTCGTTTAAAGCGCTGCCAGCACAAGGAGATTTAGGCTATCTGGAAAGTAACACAGCCCTGTACAAACCTCCCCTGTGGTCAGACGGACCACAAACGCAGTGTGTGCGCACGCCTGTTTCTGTGCAGTATTTTAAGACTCCCTGAAAGAGTCTGAGCCCCAAATACAGGCCTAATTACCCAGCTGCCTTTGCTGGCCTGCAGCTGTATGCCACTCATCACCTCCATTATTCATACACACTTCCTTCAGTCTCCCTTTGTGTCTGTCTGTCCTTCTCTCTTGTGGACGTCACCTCACTCTTACCCAATAACAATAACTGTGTATATCAAATACATGCAATTAAATATCCTATATATTCTAATTTATGCACACATTATACTGACATTATTGAAAAAATGTAACAAATAAAATGTATCAAATTATAAAATTGTGGGAGCAGTCAGCAGTACAAATACACTAACGTTCAAAAAGTTATTTTATTAATAATAATGATCACAATAAACAATTCTTCTGCAATATAGTTCATCATAGCTTAATGGTTTGTGTATTAATATATAATTCAACTGATGTCCTACATGCTATTTGCTAAGTATATGAATTACATCATACAGTATATATTAGTGTGTGTGTGGGACAATGTGTCACCTGTAAGGCTGCTCTCCCGTGTGTGTCCGTAGATGTCTTGTAAGGTTGGCCGAGCGTGGGAATATCTTGCCACAGTATCTATAGGGGAAGGAAACAGATCTCCAGGAACAATACTCAGCAATACACACACACACACACACACTTCCCAAAAACACCCTGCATTCCATGCTCAGTGCTGTCAACACTCATTAAACATCAAACAAATGTTTACTTAAACATCTTATTAATGATACAACAAAACACAAACAAAAGTTTTTATAAATATTACTTAATATTATTTATTATGCTTTCGTTAATCTTATATATATATATAATATTAGATTTGATATACTGCTATATTGGTATTCTTCATATATTAGACTCATATATTGACCATGTCTCACCTGACTGCTCTTTGGAATATCATTAGTGATGTAATGGTATGATTCATTAGTGTAGAGATTTGATTAACAACTGCTAAAACTTGACCAAATTGGTTGTATTCTTATTATTCCTTTTTCAGAATCAGCTGAAGTTCATCTGTTCACTGGTTCTCAAAACTGTTATCTTGTCCTGTCAGACTCTGATAAGAAAGTCATTAGAACTGGGACAATGGCACTGTCTGAGGCTGAAATATTCAAGACAGCCATTTCACCTATTGTTTCATTGTTTGTTTGACTGATTTACAGGTGCATCTCAATAAATTAGAGTGTCGTGGAAAAGTTCATTTATTTTTTTATTTAACTCAAATTGTGAAACTCGTGTATTAAATAAATTCAGTGCACACAGACTGAAGTAGTTTAAGTTTTTGGTTCTTTTAATTGTGATGATTTTGGCTCACATTTAACAAAAACCCACCAATTCACTATCTCAACAAATTAGAATACTTCATAAGACCAATAAAAAAACATTTTTAGTGAATTGTTGGCCTTCTGGAAAGTATGTTCATTTACTGTACATGTACTCAATACTTGGTAGGGGCTCCTTTTGCTTTAATTACTGCCTCAATTCGGCGTGGCATGGAGGTGATCAGTTTGTGGCACTGCTGAGGTGGTATGGAAGCCCAGGTTTCTTTGACAGTGGCCTTCAGCTCATCTGCATTTTTTGGTCTCTTGTTTCTCATTTTCCTCTTGACAATACCCCATAGATTCTCTATGGGGTTCAGGTCTGGTGAGTTTGCTGGCCAGTCAAGCACACCAACACCATGGTCATTTAACCAACTTTTGGTGCTTTTGGCAGTGTGGGCAGGTGCCAAATCCTGCTGGAAAATGAAATCAGCATCTTCAAAAAGCTGGTCAGCAGAAGGAAGCATGAAGTGCTCCAAAATTTCTTGGTAAACGGGTGCAGTGACGTTGGTTTTCAAAAAACACAATGGACCAACACCAGCAGATGACATTGCACCCCAAATCATCACAGACTGTGGAAACTTAACACTGGACTTCAAGCAACTTGGGCTATGAGCTTCTCCACCCTTCCTCCAGACTCTAGGACCTTGGTTTCCAAATGAAATACAAAACTTGCTCTCATCTGAAAAGAGGACTTTGGACCACTGGGCAACAGTCCAGTTCTTCTTCTCCTTAGCCCAGGTAAGATGCCTCTGATGTTGTCTGTGGTTCAGGAGTGGCTTAACAAGAGGAATACGACAACTGTAGCCAAATTCCTTGACACGTCTGTGTGTGGTGGCTCTTGATGCCTTGACCCCAGCCTCAGTCCATTCCTTGTGAAGTTCACTCAAATTCTTGAATCGATTTTGCTTGACAATCCTCATAAGGCTGCGGTTCTCTCGGTTGGTTGTGTATCTTTTTCTTCCACACTTTTTCCTTCCTCTCAACTTTCTGTTAACATGCTTGGATACAGCACTCTGTGAACAGCCCGCTTCTTTGGCAATGAATGTTTGTGGCTTACCCTCCTTGTGAAGGGTGTCAGTGATTGTCTTCTGGACAACTGTCAGTTCAGCAGTCTTCCCCATGATTGTGTAGCCTAGTGAACACAACTGAGAGACCATTTTGAAGGCTCAGGAAACCTTTGCAGGTGTTTTGAGTTGATTAGCTGATTGGCATGTCACCATATTCTCATTTGTTGAGATAGTGAATTGGTGGGTTTTTGTTAAATGTGAGCCAAAATCATCACAATTAAAAGAACCAAAGACTTAAACTACTTCAGTCTGTGTGCATTGAATTTATTTAATACACGAGTTTCACAATTTGAGTTGAATTACTGAAATAAATGAACTTTTCCATGACATTCTGATTTATCGAGATGCACCTATATATATATACATATATATATATATATGAAGATTTTATTACATTCCACAATTTTTTTTCTGTCCTAAAAACCGGTGTTTTAATTTTCCTGATATTTACAGGTTTTCAATGATGGGAGATTTAGTCTTCTGTGGTAAATATATGAACAATTCACTTCAGAAGTGAACTCTTTTCTTGCTTGTTGTCAAGAAAAAGACCCAATAGATCTACTTTTGCATTTCAAAAGAGACCTCAACAATGTCACAAACTGTGCTCAGTTTTGCCAAGACAAAGTCAAGTCACCTCAGTCTTTTCCAAATTATGATATTTGTTCATATTATGGTTACATGCAATTAAATATCCTATATATTCTAATTTATGCACACATTATACTGACATTATTGAAAAAATGTAACAGAAATAAAATGTATCAAATTATAAAATTGTGGGAGCAGTCAGCAGTACAAATACACTAACGTTCAAAAAGTTATTTTATTAATAATAATGATCACAATAAACAATTCTTCTGCAATATAGTTCATCATAGCTTAATGGTTTGTGTATTAATATATAATTCAACTGATGTGCTACATGCTATTTGCTAAGTATATGAATTACATCATACAGTATATATTAGTGTGTGTGTGGGACAATGTGTCACCTGTAAGGCTGCTCTCCCGTGTGTGTCCGTAGATGTCTTGTAAGGTTGGCCGAGCGTGGGAATATCTTGCCACAGTATCTATAGGGGAAGGAAACAGATATATATATATACTGTATATATATATATATATATATATATATATATATATATATTTTGTAGGAATCACGATAATAAAGTTATCAAAGATTCTTTTGGCCCTGATAATCCTATAGTGAAAATCTGATACTGAGACAGCATTAATACTAATGTTATTCATACATAGTGAAACCACTGTACTATAAAATGAAGTTTATAATTAAAATGCGTTTTGTTTGTTTATTTATGACATCATTTTTGTATTAGTTTAATTACTAGCAGCAGTTGTTTGTTTAGTTTCTATCCAATTTGCTTAGGTTTGGTCATTTACTTCCTATATAATCCTTTTTAGATTTGTTTGTTTAGTTACTATACAGTTTTCTTAGTTTTATTGTTTATTTTATTAAGATATGTTTGTTTAGTTATTTGTTTTGTTTCACTCGTGCTATTCGAAAAGTAGATAATTCAAGAGTTTTTAATAAGATATGTTCATAATGTGCTAGGAGAAAGTGAGTGTTCATCGGCATTGTTACCTGCAGGTGTAGCGCTCTTTGCCTTTGCGTAACAGTGTCTCAGGAAGGGTGGTGGGCGGAGCCCGGAAGTCGAACATGGAGGGAACGGAATGCATGATGTCACCGGCGTCTGGCTTCAAAGAGCCAAAGGATTCCAGCTTTTCGGCCATATTTTCGATCGCCGACATCTGTGAGAGATAGAGAAAAGTTTTATTACCTCACTGTGAGGTCTTTTAGGGCACACATCCCCACTGTGTTACTCGCATTTATTGATGTGGAGTTGCATTCTACCACAGATGTGCAGGGCAAAATGTTGACCGTGAACTTTCACTCTGGGATAAGGGTGTGAAATGCTTTCACTGATTTGTAATGTTCCATTTTGGCGGACAAACTCAACTAACAATGCACGTTATAAGATGGACCACACATGTGCGCACACACAGAGATTCAAGCGGATAAGATCCGCTGCCAATTTACTAATTAAGCCTAACAGTTGCTTTCATCAGAAATGGACACACTCTCAAAGGGGATGGAGCTACATGTGTGTGTCAGCCAGAGAATGAGAACAACATAAGGCCTGAATGTGTGTGTGTGAAGAGCAGAAGTGATTCATGTCCTATGTTGGCCATAAAGCATACAGTGCACAATATGAGCAGACAGCACATTCGTCAATATGAAAGATGTTGACATTACTGATCAAGGCTGAGACAGCAGTAATAATGATATCATAGGAAGGAGAGGGAGAGGACGGAGCTGGGGAAAGGGGGGGGGGGTCCCTGTACACGAGCGGGCCTATCAACCGCAGCGCAACAGTGAGGCCTTTCAGAAAGCTGAGTGGATTTGCATTATTTCATGTGTGTATTGAATTTTCCCCTTTTCTTGTTTCGGGTTTTGGTGACAAATCAGTCCTGATTCACAGTGAAGGACATACATGATACACACACACATGGACTTGCATACATAAACACACAAAGAAATGTCTGTTTCCTTCCGCAGCAAATATTCTAAGAAAGTTTTTAAGAAAGAAAGACGTTTCTTCTGGACAGCAATGAAGAGTCAGTGGGGACTTGTGCTTGTCAAGTCTCCAGCTCCTGCTTGATCTCAAATTGCACTCAGACTTTCTGTATCCCGATCCAAGATCTCAAAATAAACTCAAACATTTCTCATCAAGCTCCTCCAAGACCAAGTAATCTGTTCTGTTATGTAGGAAAGAACGGAATATACACAAATGGTTGTTGACATACAAGTAAATTGAATGTTGATAAATACAGATGAGAGTTCACAGTGAGATCTTTGAATTTATTTTGCAGATATGAGATGGATTGCATGTTTTCTTAGAATAAATATCAAAGAAAGAAACAGGATAAATCTTTACAATTACAAGTATTATGCTAAAGGAGAGGACAAAGAAAGAGGCACTGAAAGAGAGAAAGATCGACGTAAGATAATTCGGACATTTGATGAGGAATGACAGCTTGGAGTTAAAGTTCTCTATTGGAATGTCAGGCTCACATCCTCTGGGAGTGTCAGAGCTGTTTGATTAGGGATACCCCCAACTCTCTCTCCCTCTCTCTATAAATCACAGACAGAGAGAAGGAGGGAGAGATGGACAAAGAGATGTGTTGAGGACAAGTAATGTTATGTCAGTATTTAAAATTGCTTTGAATTTGGTTAATGTGGTGAACTTATTTTAAAGCAGCTGTAAGCAGTTTCTATACCATTAGTGGCACTAAACCAAATTACTTTATTGCAAAAATAATGATATGTTATTGCAATGTTATTTTGTGAGTAAAGTAAGATGTTTGACAATTCTGCACACCACCTTTCTGTAACACTGGTGGGAACTACAAAACTGTGTAGAAATAACTGATGAGAAAGCTTTCAAACTGGTCACGGTGCACATGCAGTACTTTTTATTTGCATTTGAGTCTGGAACATGCATGTTTGCTTTAACACTGACTGCAGAAGCACAGAAAGAGGCAACTGAAAATAGACTAATGATTTTTGCAGGACTGTAGGGATGAGGTGATAAAATAAAATTGAGTTAGCAGTGGGAAAATATTCAGACAAATCTCACCTGTGGGTGGAAGAGAAATCCAGGAGCCGGCCGCATATACTTGTCCTTGAGGACTTCGAAAGGATTGTTCATCTTTCTTTTCTCAACCCTGCTGATATTAAACTTCTATCAGTTCTCAGGGCAAGTTTAACCAAACTAAGTCTATTCCATTACACTAACACAGTAGGAAGGACATGTGATTGACAGTACCTGTAAATGGGATCCATGAAGAAAGGTGTAGGTCTTGCATGTTGGAGTGAAGGGTCGGCCTTAGGTGGCTCCGGTTCTACCCTCTCCTCACCAAAGACAGGGTTCTTTTTTAACTCCTCCCCTCTTACACTCTTTCTTCGACTTCGTCCACCAAGACTTAGGTCCAGCGGTTGATCCTGATTGGCTGATTGTACGTGTGAGGCTTCCGGTTTCAAAGGGGTGCAGGTAGCTGCAAGACGTTCTACCTTCCGCTTGGTGGTGAGGTCAAAAGGTGATTCAGCGTTTCTGCCCAGAAGTTTTTTACCCTCAATCAGAGGGCTTTCTGGTTCCCCTTTGTGGCCTGGAGGTCTAAGTTGCTCCCTTTCAGGGAACGGATAGACTGATGGAGAGAAGGCAGGAAAGAAAGACAGAGGGAACATGGAAGGGTATGGCAATGCCCCAACTTTTTTGTCTTGCATGCCTGCAAGTCCAGTAGAACCAAAGTATTTCTCAGCAATGGAGGCAATTGCCTTTATCGAGTCATTAACGGCACCGGAAACAGCCGTTTGCTCGTCCAAAGATGATGGAAGGAGCCCCGGCACAGGGAAGTCTTTTCCATTATTGGTGTTGCTACTACTACTGGAGCTGACAAGAGTTGGGCTTTGGGCATCATTGAACCCACTTGACTTCCTTTTCGGGCCCTTCCCGTTCTCCCGCACTCGCACCCGTTCCCGGTCGCTTTCTGCTTCGCTGTCCAACTCTGAACCTGAAGTGCTTTCCAGCTCACTCCCGCTCGGAGTGCTGACGTCGTCCAGATCGCTACTCTCCGACTGGTCACTCATCTTCCTGCCGTGCCTCGGTTTGGAGACAGATCCTTCCCTCTGACGCTCCATGCTCTCACTCTCCCCGTTGAACGAATCCTTGTGTAAACTCTTCAAGAGGTCATGCGACCCAGAGATGGGTGAGGACAGCAGCGGACTCTTTCGTAGTTCACCACTCAGAGGGCCGCTAATGGGTGACGTGGATGGGATTATAGGGGGCCGGTGGTAAAGTCCTGATGGGAAAAGCCCTGGAAAACTGAATGGGAATGCTGGAGGTGCTGCTGGGAATGTCAGTCCACCATGGTGCCGGTTCGTCCCAAAATAGTCTGCTAAACTAGGACTCCCATGGCTCATTCCAGCCAGTGCGGACTTGTCTAGGCCAGGGGTGCCAGGGAGGGCCACGCCCTGGGCAAAAAATCCTCCGGCAGCAGCAGCAAAATGATTTTTACCCTCACAGAAGCGCCGATGCTTGTTTAGGGACGACGTGGTGCTAAACATCTGGCCGCAGTCTTTGCACTTAATCTGAGTGCGACAGTCCGCGTGCATGCGCTTGTGGCGGCATAGATTGGAGAATTGTGTGTAAGATTTGTGGCAGACCTCACCTAGAGACAGTGAGACATGGACATACGGCGGAAAAGGATGGTCAGTTTAGGCATGCCACACATACTGAACATTCATTCAAAAATGCAAACAAAACAAAAATGCAGGACAAGCAAGGATGGCAGATAAAAGAATGCAATGTCAAACGCAGGTGCACACACACACACACACACACACACACACACACACACACACAGACAAGGGCATCACAATGGCTCTATTTTAAGCGTGAGAAGGAAACAGAGTTGAATGAATCCTCTCCCGCAGGTCCGTTCCCATGGACCTAGCGACGTCTCTGTCTATCATAAACACACACATACATCTCACATCATTACACAATATTCAGTCGTCAAACAACATTCTTAAAACTCATGATGAATCCTAAACTCTTGCTGTTCATGTCACTGCACACACACTCAGTCCTCACAGCAGTGTATACTGTTAAATCCCTAATGCACACTCTGAAAGTGATAAAATCACCCTATACATTACCAATCTAACACCTCTAGTGTGAAATGAAGCCTTTTAACCACTCGCATTTCTCATCATAATCACATATCCTATTGCAAACGTAACGTTTTCAAAATTTATGGAAGTTAGGGAGTCTAGCGGTGTGGGTTTGCTAATCCCTGTTGGATTGCATGAGGTGTGAGGTGCGGAAAGAGAGGATGTTCTACCATGATGTGTGTTTACAGAGTCGGTCACTCAAACAGACTGATCAAGAGATGGGATGTAAATATTAGTGCAGGGTAAAAGGATGACTTAAAAGGTTAGTTCTCCCAAAAATGAAAATTCTGTCATGTACTCATGCACTCACCCTCATGTTGTTCCAAACTCGTAAGACCTTTGTTCATCTTCAGAACACAAATTAAGATATTTTTGATGAAATCCGAGAGCTTTCTGACCCTCCACAGACTGCAACGCAACTGAAACGTTTTATGGTCCAGAAAGCTAGTAAGAACATCGATAACATAGTCCATGTGACATCAGTGGTTCAACCTTAATGTTATGTAGCTACGAGAATACTTTTTTTGTGCACAAAAATAACGACTTTATTCAATAATTTCTTCTCTGTATATTGTATATTTGACTTTTGTGTTTGAAATGCTTTCAGTTTTGGAACAACACAAGGGAGAGTAATTCAGTAATTTTTCATTTTTGGTGAACTATCACTTTAAGAGTTCATGGTGGGTTTTTTTGTTCACACACATACTGCTTGGATATCGTACATTCAGGAATACGCACATACGCACACACATCGCTTATATAATTGTGAACAACTGGACACACTTGGATGAACAGGTGTGAAATCTGGGGCGTGTGTGAGGGAAGATCTGTGGGCACTTCAGAGCACTGTGTTTTGTCAGGTCTTAATAAACCATAACGAAATATTATAAACACATTCCGCAGTGGTGGACAGCCAGTAGTAAAACAAATGTGTATGAGTGTTTATGTAAAAGAGAGATTTTCTCTTTTAGTTTAGCATAATTAACAATATTTTTGTCAGTGTTTGTTTCAGTAACACATCTAGAATGAAGTATATGAACACATACATGCAAACGAAGACACAAGTGAGTTTATGGGTCTGTTTCAAAACCTAGAGAGCCAACTCACTGTATACTGCCTTCTAAGGGGTCATCCTAACTGAGTTGAAACCTCATAAGTGACTAATTTGGAATGATGAAACTAAGTATAATTTGACTGAATTATATTTTATCAATACTTTTCAGTATTGAATTGAAATGTAAGTATGTTAACAAATTATAAAAATAAGACTCAATAAGGCTCACTTGGTTACAGAGTGAATATTTGCCTGTGTATGCATCAAAGTGCATGTGTGTGGTGTATTTCGGTGTATGTGTGATGTTGCGAGGTCATTAAGTGTTGTTAGCTGTGCTTGTTCAAATGCTGATTGCTGTAAATGGCTGTCTAAGTCTCTGTATGAGTCGGCCTGCATGTGGTAGTGATTTTCCTGGAATGGCCAGAGTTAGCAAGCTAGTTACTGTCTGATATGTGGTGGTGGGGGGAGGTAACGTCTACACGAGCTGTGTGGGATCAGCACTTCAAGGGTCAATGCATGAAGTTCAATCGTGCAAAGTTCAGAGGTCGCAGTACGGTTTAAGACGTTTAAATCGTTATGAGGGGCAAGTGAGCTCTTTATGCAGGATGAGATTAAGAATTGAGGTCATTCACGTATGAGGTCAGAGGTCATGCATTGAAATCAAGAGTGCAGAGGTGGTGTACTGACATGCATTGAAAGGAAATGTAGGGTAAATTGTGCGTTTCAAAGATTGATAGGATTATAAGAACATGACTATGCTGGTATGTACTGTATAATATTGTCAGTAACATTTACTCTAGGTTTGACTGAAAATCAAAAGAGTCAGATGTTGGAAATTGAACCATCACACACCACAGCATAAATGGAGTGTACACGGATAGAGACAGCACACTTACAAACACACACATGCACAGTCAATAAATGCAGTACATCAAATATAATAGCCTGTAAAAGAAGCAGTTTTAGGTTATAGCAAATAAACACAGAGTAACAAATTTTTTATTAAATTAAAGATTAATATTCATTAATATTAATGTTAATTAGATACACATAATAATAATAATAATAAACAATGACATACTAATATAAATTATTATTAATAATACTACTAATAATTGATATATAATATCAATATAATTTTCAGTTATTGGTCCTCAGTACCTCATGTTAAAGACAACATGAAATCAAAATTGACCCTATTTTATTCTTAGCACATATTCCTGTTCTTAATGTGCATGATTTATATATATATATATATTAGTGCTGTCAAAAACAAAAGTTTGTTTACATAATATTTGTGTGTACTGTGTATATTTATATGTGTATATAAATACACACATATACATGTATAAATGTAAGAAATATTTACATGTTTATATTCATAATTATATATGATTTATATTATATATAAAAATAAATATATATATTACATTTATTTCTTAAATATATACACGTATATGTGTGTATTTATATTATAAATATACACAGTACTGTAAAAACACAAATATTATGTAAACACAAACTTTTATTTTGGATGCGATTAATCGATTTGACAGCACTAATATATATATATATATATATATACACTAAATCTCTAAAACAACCTCACTTCTCTGACTGCCACTTTTCACAGTCCAATAAATTCCAGACAAATATAATTTTTTTTCTACCTAAATATTCAGTTTTTCTGTGAAATGTGTCACATTTTGGAAGTAAAATGGGTTGCAAATGCTGTTTCATGTTAACTTTAAAAAGTGCACGATAAGGATTATAAACAGATCTAACATCAACATAAGTGCCTGATAACCCAGGCCAGCTGGAGAGCTCCACCAGCCTCAAAAACAGATTTGAATCTATTTATATTTATTCATTTGGTGGACGCTTTGTATCCAAAGCAAGTTACACTGCATTGAAGGTATACTTGTCTTTAAATACCAGTTGAGCAAATTAGAAAGTGGAGTGGACCTATCTTCAGATTCAGAATTTGGTGGGAATTTCAAAAGGACGCTGGAGCTCTCCAGCTCTGTGGTGTGGTGTTCAGAGTAGAAAGCATGCAGACTTACATATGAAGGGTCTGAGTGACTTACATATGAAGGGCTTGACGGAAGCGTGGATGTGTTTGTGTTGTTTAAGGCCCGAGGAAGTGGCGAATGTCTTGCCACAGTCGGGGCAGGCGTGAGCTCGCGCCCCCATGTGCTGAGAGCGGATGTGCCTCTGTAAGTTACTTGGGTCTGTGAACACCTGCTGGGTAAAGACAGAGATATAGGGACAAAGTTTACATACACAGCCTACTGACAGCGTGATATATTGGAGTGGATCTCAACTGGTTTTGACTGGACATCAAAGTGGCAATCCAAAAGTACCACAACTGATTATTGTACAAAAGTAAACAAAAACGTGGTTGTAAACAAACACTGACATCTATAGGTTCATGCTTATGTATTTGCTCAAACTGGACGTACAATCTTTGAAGTCAACAACAAAGATTGTTCTCATCCATTTTTATGTTGATAAGGCTATTTGTTTTGCAATCCTAACTATACATGATTATAATGTCAGTCGCTTTTTATTAATTGTATTTATCACCGTATTTTCCATGATGGAATTACTGTTGGTAACAGAAGCTGAGCTACAGTAAGAGATGCCAGTTTTTGCACACGTCTTTTCTAATGTCTGGACTCTACCTTTGAGCAGTTTTCACATTCATAATGCTTGCCGCTGTCATGTGACATCTGGTGGCGAATCAGGTTTGATTTCCAGTTGAATGCCTTTGGACACTGATCACACTTATACTCCCTCTCATCGGAGTGAGACAGAGAGTGAGTGTCCAGACTGAGAGACAGACAGAAAAAGAGAAAGACAGAATTATCAGATTTTATTGTGTTTCTTGTTTTGGTAGAAACATGTATATAAAAAAAATGAAAATAATGTTTGAGTTCGGGTCAGAGTTAGCCTGTAGTCATAGAAAAGGGACTACAGTTGAAATGTAGCATAACATAACATAACATAACATAACATAACATAACATAATAGTCATAGAAAAGGGACTACAGTTGAAATGTAACATAACATAACATAACATAACATAAAATAGAGTGTTCTAACCTAGATTAAATGTAGCTTTAATCTAATTCTGTTACACTATTTATCTTGGGAATTGTCCCTGAAATATAACATAACATAACATAACATAACATAACATAACATAACATAACATAACAACAACATAACATAACATAACATAACATAAAATAGAGTGTTCTAACCTCTGGGCATCAGGAAAGACCTGCTCACACTCCTTACACTCCTGTGGGAAGCGGGGTAAGTTCAGGGGGTGAGTGTGTAAGTGCAGCAGATCAAGATCAGGATCGTCTGCGGTGCTGGGCAGACCCTGCTTAGACAGCTTGAAGCCGGAGGAAGGCGGGGTACCGCATGCATGCTTCTGATGGTCCAGCAGCTCTGAACCAGACTCAAAGTTCAGGTCACAGTCCTCACAACGGTATTGACGCTCCTCTGCAACAACAAAACGAGTGAGTTAGCAAGTGTGTGTTTGTGTGTGTATGTTTGTGTGTATGAGTGCTAACTCACCGTGTATGTCTGGAGCCATGGTCTCACATGAAAACTCCTCAGCCTTCATGAACAGTAAGAGTTCCTCACCCGGCTGGACCTCTCGGACCACACGGTAAAAGATCTAGAGAGAGAGAGGCAGACATTTAACATGGGACAGAATACTGATACACTACTGTTTAGTGTTTACTATTTTAGTTTTTTTTTTTGAAGAAAAGATATTCAGCAAGGATGCATTCAGCAAAAGCCAAAGTAAAGTCATCTACAATGTTACCAAAGTTTCTATATTAAAAAATATTATGTAAATTCATAAGCCAAGTTGTTCGAAAACATACTATGTTCTATTCAACATAAACTTTTTGATGAATTTTGTTGACTATTATCTCATAAAAAAAACAAACTCGATCAACTTTACACCACTAACAAATCAGATTTTAATGTCAGTTCAGTATTTTATTTTATGACCATTACAACTACAGATCCTCAGCATTCCAAATGATGTAACTGTCTATATTTTTACGAGCATGTGAAATAAAAAAGAAACGACAATACATTTTGATGGACAAACAATGATGGGAACCTGAGCTTGAGCATGTGTGTTTGAAAGAGACGGTGTTAAAGAATCCGAATGGAGACCTATCTGTTTGACACACACACACTTCCTGCGTGAACACAATAGGTAGTGGGAGAAACCCAGTTGTGTTATTTGGATAGTGTTATTTTTGGCAAGCCTTGAAGGCATTAGACGGCTCACTTCCTGTTCAGTCCGGTGGTGACATTTGAGCATTCTTATTAGAGATGTCACACAATCAGAGAGACACGCACAAAAACCCCTGATAATATGATAAAGGCAACAGTGAGATGGAGACCCCTTGGAAACGCCATGGTCTTTATGTGTGTGTGTGTACAAGACCCAGCAGGCTGTGGGGGACACGGAGGGACCGAGTCCTGCTCTATTGTTTAACAGGAGAATACAGGGAACTAACAGGACCCTCAAGACAACATGAGAATGGAGTCTCTCTCACACACTTTCACGGCCCGTCTACCCCTTCTGGTGCCTTCCTGCAGATCTCTGATATCTTGTACTTGTAATGTCACAACCGAACCTCTTTCTGTGAGTGTGTGTGTGTGTTTTTATCGCACAAAGACAGGGAGCAAAGGGCCACAATAATATTGTGAGTACGAGACAAAGGCAGAGCTGTTCAAACGCGGTGTGAGGGGCCATGGGGTGAATGATACGGGAACACACACTCATACAACTTGTTGGTCGAGGACGCAGCAAGCCAGCCAAGCTCAGAGATCAGGGGAGTTTACTGGGCATCACTCCTGGCAACCCATTCTGGGCCGTGGTCTGATTCTTCAGTGCCAAGGGTGAGTGCCAACCTGCAAGTCTTTTTTAAGATGCCACAGAAGTGTGTGTGCACACGCTCACACACACTGTTCTGAGGATGAATGCATATTATCAGGAGGACTTTTGAGTGCTTTCCACAACAGAACGTTAAATATCAGGACAATGTTACTACAGCTAGCAAAATTACTAGATATGAAAAATTCACTCTGGATGTTTAAATAAAGTATAGTATATAGTAAATCTACTATAACTACTAACTAAATAAATAAATCCATGGACGTTCCAAAAGGTAAAAATAAAAAAATAAAAAAAATAGCTTAAAATAAAATAAAACAAAACTAAACTAAATAAAATAAATAATAATACTCAGTCACTCAGTCACTCACTCACTCCCTGGGTGTTCCCAAAGGTAAAATGAAATTAAGTATATGCATATAAATACATATATAGAAATATGAAAATAATAAAATATGTAATATAATGTAATTAAATTTAATATAAAAATAAACATTAAATATACTAAAAAGAAAATAAATAAATAAATACACACACATTGGAAGAAAAAAATTATAATTTTTAATCATTTATTTTTTTAGGTGATGCGGTTTTGGTTAGTCTGTACGCATAATTATCTTTATGGTACGTCCTCATTGGAAAGCTAGGTAAATATGTGAATGTGTCTGGGTTAGGATGTCTGGCCGTTTCAGGTTAACTGATAAGTGAAGGTTGTAAACTTATTAACTTTCAGTGGCTTATAATAACACATTGACCCAGACCTCAATGCACATTTTGACCCATACTGAACCACAGAAGACAAATCAAACGTTTATCATCAGGACTTATCTTTCCAAGACTTTAAGATACACAGGCACTTGCACTTGACTTTGAGGGCACTGAGAAGTGCACTAGATAATTGTTACCTTGACTTCTGCTATTACTGAAGCAAACAGTCTAAGACTTTCCTCTCCAAGTAAGAGAGGTCACTTCATATTACAAGCACCGCACACACATACACTCACATAGCTCGGCTCTATTGTGTAAGTGTCTATGAGAAACGGATGTTAGTCCACTGATGTCCTGATAAACAGGTCCATTAGATCCTTCGTTCAGCACTGTAGGAATGAAAATCACTCTCACACAGACCAACGCCTCACACTGAAATCCCCCTTTCCCCTTCCCCAGGTTCAGTGTAAAGGTGACGAGTGATAAGCTGGAATAATCAGACGATCAGCGTTCCTTGTGTCCAAGTTGATCAATATCTGTCCAGCCATGGATTTTCTTCATGCTAATTGTTCTAGGTAACGTTTAACAAAGAATATTTAAGTGTTAAACAGCTAAATCAAAATTATGAATCTAGCATTTTGTTTCACACCGATTTTCTTGTTTTCTCCCAGTTTTAAATAACAATAATTAAGCTTTAAATAGCAACACGATCAAAATCCATCCAACAATTCTAGATAAGACCTTAAGGAATAAATTAAAGAAGGCTGTCAGTGCAAAAAAGAGCAGGACTGGAAAAAGAAGAATGCATTCTTTTACCTCCACGCAGCCAAAATCTATTCTTTATGAAAACTGATAACGGTCAGTCTTTTGTATCTCTCTCTCCAGGTTTTGTCGCTATAAGGAGGTACAGCATGATTATAAAAACATGTGTGATGCCGGAAGCCATAAAGTCTAAGCCCAACTCTTTGTTATGACAAGGTGTCATAGTTGAACAATTATGTCGCATATCATAATGCTGTGTCTGAACAGGTTCTCTTCCTCTCTTTCTCTTAGTTTCTCTTTATGTAAACCTTTAGAAAAGTAAAATATTTAGAAAATCTAGACCCAGCTTCTTTATTACTCATCAAATATCAAAATTACACTTTAGATTGAGAAACGTTTGGATTTGATTCTTCTAGTGGATCTCACATTTTGTAAAGTTGAATATGGAAAATACAATAGGCCTGTTTAACATTTAAATGAATCCTCAACATACGTCATTTCATTTGAAAAGGCCGACTGGTGCTTCAAGGGTTCTTTTGTTATCTGTAGACAGGCAAACGGTAAGTTCATTTCATAATGACTGGGTTCACTGAATATCTCACTGTGCGATTTGGGATCTCCAAAATAATCCTGATAGCATGAACTGATCACGTGATTATTGTTTAGTTAGATTTAGCTTGCTGTGCTGTGTAGTGGTTCAAGAAAGCACGACAAAACTTCAACTCAACCCAATCCAACCCAGCTAATCTCCACTTAAATCTACTTAGTCCAGATCAATGCAGTCTGAATTTGATCCAGTCCATCTCTACCTATCTCAGTTTATTCCAGTCCGGCCTATTT
>NW_015505221.1:964814-972409 GCF_001515645.1 Sinocyclocheilus grahami | reverse complement strand
AGACAGGGAGCAAAGGGCCACAATAATATTGTGAGTACGAGACAATGTCAGAGCTGTTCAAATGCGGTGTGAGGGGCCATGGGGTAAATGATACGGGAACACACACTCATACAACTTGTTGGTCGAGGACGCAGCGAGCCAGCCAAGCTCAGAGATCAGGGGAGTTTACTGGGCATCACTCCTGGCAACCCATTCTGGGCCGTGGTCTGATTCTTCAGTGCCAAGGGTGAGTACCAACCTGCAAGTCTTTTTTAAGATGCCACAGAAGTGTGTGTGCACACGCTCACACACACTGTTCTGAGGATGAATGCATATTATCAGGAGGACTTTTGAGTGCTTTCCACAACAGAACGTTAAATATCAGGACAATGTTACTACAGCTAGCAAAATTACTAGATATGAAAAATTCACTCTGGATGTTTAAATAAAGTATAGTATATAGTAAATCTACTATAACTACTAACTAAATAAATAAATCCATGGACGTTCCAAAAGGTAAAAATAAAAAAATAAAAAAAATAGCTTAAAATAAAATAAAACAAAACTAAACTAAATAAAATAAATAATAATACTCAGTCACTCAGTCACTCACTCACTCCCTGGGTGTTCCCAAAGGTAAAATGAAATTAAGTATATGCATATAAATACATATATAGAAATATGAAAATAATAAAATATGTAATATAATGTAATTAAATTTAATATAAAAATAAACATTAAATATACTAAAAAGAAAATAAATAAATAAATACACACACATTGGAAGAAAAAAATTATAATTTTTAATCATTTATTTTTTTAGGTGATGCGGTTTTGGTTAGTCTGTACGCATAATTATCTTTATGGTACGTCCTCATTGGAAAGCTAGGTAAATATGTGAATGTGTCTGGGTTAGGATGTCTGGCCGTTTCAGGTTAACTGATAAGTGAAGGTTGTAAACTTATTAACTTTCAGTGGCTTATAATAACACATTGACCCAGACCTCAATGCACATTTTGACCCATACTGAACCACAGAAGACAAATCAAACGTTTATCATCAGGACTTATCTTTCCAAGACTTTAAGATACACAGGCACTTGCACTTGACTTTGAGGGCACTGAGAAGTGCACTAGATAATTGTTACCTTGACTTCTGCTATTACTGAAGCAAACAGTCTAAGACTTTCCTCTCCAAGTAAGAGAGGTCACTTCATATTACAAGCACCGCACACACATACACTCACATAGCTCGGCTCTATTGTGTAAGTGTCTATGAGAAACGGATGTTAGTCCACTGATGTCCTGATAAACAGGTCCATTAGATCCTTCGTTCAGCACTGTAGGAATGAAAATCACTCTCACACAGACCAACGCCTCACACTGAAATCCCCCTTTCCCCTTCCCCAGGTTCAGTGTAAAGGTGACGAGTGATAAGCTGGAATAATCAGACGATCAGCGTTCCTTGTGTCCAAGTTGATCAATATCTGTCCAGCCATGGATTTTCTTCATGCTAATTGTTCTAGGTAACATTTAACAAAGAATATTTAAGTGTTAAACAGCTAAATCAAAATGATGAATCTAGCATTTTGTTTCACACCGATTTTCTTGTTTTCTCCCAGTTTTAAATAACAATAATTAAGCTTTAAATAGCAACACAATCAAAATCCATCCAACAATTCTAGATAACACCTTAAGGAATAAATTAAAGAAGGCTGTCAGTGCAAAAAAGGAAAAAGAAGAATGCATTCTTTTACCTCCACGCAGCCAAAATCTATTCTTTATGAAAACTGATAACGGTCAGTCTTTTGTATCTCTCTCTCCAGGTTTTGTCGCTATAAGGAGGTACAGCATGATTATAAAAACATGTGTGATGCCGGAAGCCATAAAGTCTAAGCCCAACTCTTTGTTATGACAAGGTGTCATAGTTGAACAATTATGTCGCATATCATAATGCTGTGTCTGAACAGGTTCTCTTCCTCTCTTTCTCTTAGTTTCTCTTTATGTAAACCTTTAGAAAAGTAAAATATTTAGAAAATCTAGACCCAGCTTCTTTATTACTCATCAAATATCAAAATTACACTTTAGATTGAGAAACGTTTGGATTTGATTCTTCTAGTGGATCTCACATTTTGTAAAGTTGAATATGGAAAATACAATAGGCCTGTTTAACATTTAAATGAATCCTCAACATACGTCATTTCATTTGAAAAGGCCGACTGGTGCTTCAAGGGTTCTTTTGTTATCTGTAGACAGGCAAACGGTAAGTTCATTTCATAATAACTGGGTTCACTGAATATCTCACTATGCGATTTGGGATCTCCAAAATAATCCTGATAGCATGAACTGATCACGTGATTATTGTTTCGTTAGATTTAGCTTGCTGTGCTGTGTAGTGGTTCAAGAAAGCACGACAAAACTTCAACTCAACCCAATCCAACCCAGCTAATCTCCACTTAAATCTACTTAGTCCAGATCAATGCAGTCTGAATTTGATACAGTCCATCTCTACCTATCTCAGTTTATTCCAGTCCGGCCTATTTTGCTTTAACTAATCTTAATTTAATCTATTTGATCTCAGTTTGCCTCATATTAATTTATTTCAACTCACTTAACTCAATAAAACTAAGTTTAATCCTGCTTAACTCAGCTCATCTTAATTGAATCCAGCTCAACTTGACTTAAAAGTTAAATCCAATACATCTCAACTCAGTTTAATCTCAGTTCAATTCAGACCAACTCAACTCAGTTTACAATATAATTGAATCTAGTCAAACTCAGTTCAGTATAACTCAGTGAAACGCATTTAATCCAGTTTATCTTAATCCTACTACACTCTTAAAAATAAAGGTGCTTCACGATGCCATAGAAGAACCTTTTTGTCTAAATGGTTCCATAAAGAACCTTTAACATCTGAAGAACCTTTCTGTTTCACAAAAGGTTATTTGTGGTGAAAGAAGGTTCTTCAGATTATAAAAAGGTAAGAAAGAGATGGTTCCTTAAAGGACCTTTGACTGAATGGTTCTTTGTGGAACCAAAAATGGTTCTTCTATGGCATCGCTTGAAAAACCTTTTGAAGCACCTTTATTTTTAAGAGTGTAGACTACTCAGATTCTCTTGAAATATGGACAGAAAACGTTTACATTTAAAAAGCTGCCTTTTAAACACACAAAAATGACAAACTAACCTCACAGAATTGGTTCAACCAAGGAAGAAAATAAAAGGTAAACAGTAAAATTTTGTGGTGTGTAAAATACTGTGAATAAAAGCTGTGAATTTATGGATGTGACTCATTCTCTTTGACTTCTCTCTCTCTTTGAGAGTCTCTTTCTAACTCTCTTTCACTCCATAAGGATTCAGGAATTTGTCGTCCCTCATATCCGAGTGCAAAGATACAAAATGTGTGATTATCATCATGCTTGACCGAAAGAGTGAGTGTGGGTGTGTGTGTGATCCTGGCCTGTGGTCCTTCACGCTACAGCCAAGATACAAAAGACCAAAACACAGTGACACACATAGAACTAGAACGAAAATGCAGAAGGAATCTGCTATTAAAGATAGGAGAAACACCTTTAAACACTTCATTATGTCGGCCATGCAGGTGCTCTTAGTGTGTGTGTGTGTGTGTGTGTACCTGTTTTTCTATTCTGGTGGGGACTTAAACCTGAATACACACAGACTCATGGGGACTTGTGTCACGGTGGGGACCTAAATTGTGGTCCCCACGGGTAAACAAGCTAATTAGAATTAAGTTTTTTGAAAATCTAAAAATGCAGAAAGTTTCCTGTAAGGGGTAGGTTTAGGTGTAGGGTGGGTGTAGGGCAATAGAATATACGGTCTGTACAGTATAAAAACCATTACGCCTATGGAGAGTCCCCACAAGGATAGCAAACCAGACATGTGTGTGTGTGTTCTCCACGTACCTGCTCATGTATCTGGCAGGCTGTGAGGTTGTGTTGGTGGGTGGATGGAGAGATCTGGACGTGCCTTAGCCAGCTCCTGCTATCACACACGCGCCCATCCAAACCGGTCTGCTCGCCCTGAGAGAGAAAGAGAAGAGAGAGAGATCAGTCTTTGATCTTGATTACTGTGCAGTGACTAAAATCTCATGCCACCCACTGAGGCTTAGAAAACAGGGATACAGATAAGTCAAACTTATTGACACACACACACACACCTTTTCTCTAAGACACTCACACACTCTCTGACAACATCTTCTTTGCACACTTTGCTTCTCTCCCTCATTCACAGCCTCTTCACCTTTGCTTTTTAGTCATCAAGCGAATGTCACAAACAAAACAAAATTCTTAACTCCATCTTAAACATCTTATAGTGGCTCAGCTAACTGGCATCTTTTCAAGTAAGTTTTACACATCAACACCACAATGCGTTTTTGAATTTAAAGTATTGTTTTGCGAAATAGACACAAAAATTATATACATACAATTTATACACTTTCAGTACCTAGTTAGTAGTTAGTCTATCTTTAGTTTTTCAGCAAATATCCATAGCAAACAATTTAAAGGTTTTACAATACATTTAAAAGTAAAATGGAAATGCTTTAAAATGGTCTAAATTGCAGATTTGAATGCAAACAAAAAGATTTTGCAAAGACACATTTTTTTTTATAAAGACACAGACTTTCAGTCTGCCCAGTAACAGTCTTCACATTGCTGCATTTTCTGCCAAAACTCTTGAAACTAAAATAACGGGTTTGTTTTTCACAGAGCTGCCAAACTACCGTTACAGTCCCTACAAACTCTCTCGCTCTTTCCGTCAAGTGTAACGAATACAAACAAATTATTAACAGAGAAAAAACGAGACAGTTGCATTTTAAGAGCAAACTAAACATTTCTTTAATATTTAGGCTTTGAGTTTATGTAGTTTAAGGCCAAATAAATCCACCGCACGCAAACTCTAAAAAAACGAATTTGTGTTGAAATAAATAGATAGAAACAAAATGTCAGAAAGTGCATAGCTATGTAGCAAAAGCGTATTTCAAGTGTCTAGAGAGAGATTTTTTAAAACAATGTGCTTTTGTAGAATTTTTTTTTTTTAATTACTACAAACTAAACTCGTAAAACTAGACACATTTGTCAGCTGTAATAACTTTCGGTTCTATTTTCTATTGTGATGAGAATGCATCCTTCATTGAACAAAATTCGTTTCATTTGGAAAACAAAAACAAAACGTGAAATATTGCTCAGAAAACAAGTTTCAACTGAAAAGTAAATAAAAATCAGTTACTCAGGGGAAAAAAAAACAAATACTACAAAAGTACAAAATCTATAGACAAAGAAAATAATAATAATAATAATAAAAAGCTAGAGATCTTAGCGACACGCATAGCATTTAAGCGTTCCGCTTCAGAGCAAAGAACCAAAGCCCTTCGTCTCGACACAATTAAACAAGTTCAAAGGTGAAGGATGAACAGACTTTTATTTGACCATTAATTCGCGGCTTGTCAGAGAGAAACGTTGATATAAGAACATAAACCGCCTACCTTAAGAACTCCGTGGAAATCTCACTGGGAAAATGAATCATGAAACTGCCCCAAAAAACTCACACAGCCCCGAATGAAGCTCGTGCGCGACCGCTGTGTTTGCGGCATGTATCCGTGTCTCTTGCTGAAGAAAAACAAATCGCCGCTTCTCTCCTCTCGTTTTGCTCTTATCACGCGGACGACACGCTCATTTCCCCCGCGGACAAAAACTTTGTCCAACTTCAGTCCGTCCTTCCACGAATCGTTCCGTTGAAAGTCCCCAGGTGTCGTTCGGTCTGGCTGGCGGTTTTAGTCACTGTCTCTCTTCCTGGCAAAAAGGAACAGAAGGACGGCGAGGATCGTCCACCTTCAGTGACCTGAACGCGTAGGAGTGTCTCTGTCTGTCCCGTTCAAGTGGATCCTCTCTTGTCCCATGCGAGGGAGATGCGCTGAGGAGGAGGAGGAGGAGGAGGAGGAGGAGGGGAGGGGGGACCTCCACGCGAGGTTGCGCGAGGCTCCTCCACGATCTCGGTGAGGCGAGGTCAGCGCGAGGTCGGGACGGGGCTGCTCGTGGATGGACCCGAATCTCCCTGCTTTAATGAAGGCATCCAGTAATCCCGAAATCTGCGGCGTTTTCCCTCCCAGCTTGCTTTGCTCGCGGGGGAAGGTCACGAAAACGAGGGAGGCTCGCGCAAGTGAAAGTGCGCCGAGGTGTAACACTGTTGTTTCTTTCCAACTAAATGACGTGCAATTAACATTACGACTCATTTAAGAACTAACATTTGCGTTTAGCTTTAGTAAACACACACAGAGCTACCTTAACCTTTCAAATAGCCTAATCGTTTGTATCTTCTTTCTCGATCCCCTCGTGCACAATACACCTGCTCCTAGACAGCCCACGACTGAATACGACACAAAGCGAAATCAATCCTGCCCACCTCTTCACACAAAGCAAATGCAATATTTCACCAAAAAATAATAAATAAAAAGAATCGCAAACTTCAAGTTTATTATGAGCAGGAAAATCATTTCCTACTATTTTGACATCTCCATAAAATTAAATGCTTTTCCGTGCAATACTTTTTCAACACTAGGTGGTTATTATTCACGATTTGGTTTGCATTATTTATATTTTAAATCTAGCGAACTATTAAAAAAAATTCAGTTTTAACAAGCGCTTAACCCGGTTTTTTAAGTTTCTAAAGAACTTGCGAACTTGAATGATCTCATTTTGCATTAGTCCCTTATTTTTAAGAGTGAGACTCCTGGACTCTTGGAGCCCAGCGCATGTAACAAACGCAATCCACTGACGGGACTCTAATGACTCTGATGAAGATGAATATGTCTCCCTGGCCTATCTTTGACATTGAACTCAAGGTCCAGATAATGTCCATTGTTTAATGAAATCGCAGGGCAGGAGCGGAGGAAGGACAGGAAAAAAAATCATGTGTAAATACGGCGGCCCTCGTCAAAGATTCCCATACCCGCGCTCCTTGAGAACCGCAAAGAGACCCCGGTCCGCCGCGCATCGATTTCCTGCCATTCCTCGACTTGTCCATTGTTGGAAGCCTTTTTAATTTAGCCATAAATTGGGAAAGCTCAAGCTATGAGCTGTTCTATTTTCTCCCTGTCAGGATGAGGGATTTGGTTTATGATGCATTGTGTATTAAATACAAGTAATCTGGGAAAGTGATTGCCTGGCCTCGCCGGGGTCTGATGGAGGCTGGTGATAGAGGCTCCTCAGCTGAATTGTTCTGAAAAGGAGGAAGCGATAGCAGATAAAGGGCCGGTGGTATCTGTACCAAGCCAGGGGTAACACGGGGTAAGAGAACGCACGGGGCAGGGGCAACTCCTGGAGCGTCACCGCGCGCATCTCCGGTAGATGGCGTAGTGAGCTGGGTTTAAAAACTGGAGGAAAACTTTCCTCTTTCCTCAGGAACGAAGTTGCATTTTTTTGCATTGTTGACACGTTGTTTAATGTCATATGTGTAGGAAAAACCTGCAGGCAGTATTTGAATGGGCACAAATGTTTAATTCGATAGATTCGAGGAGTCTAGAGACTGTATTATTTAGAGAACTGGCCGCCTCTCTCTCTCTCTCTCTCTCTCTCTCTCTCTCTCTCTCTCCCTCTCTCT
>NW_015505221.1:938907-964804 GCF_001515645.1 Sinocyclocheilus grahami | reverse complement strand
TAGAAGCCGCCCCCCCCCCCCTCTCTCTCTCTCTCTCTCTCTCTCTCTCTCTCTCTCTCTCATCAGTCAAGCGCGGAGCTGTGGAGTACCGAGACCGGGAGTCATTTCTTTTCACGGCTGCGAAATTGCTGCACACAGCGCCGTACACATTAAGGCGTCAAATTGCTAGATGGAACATGAAAGATTCAGGTGTATTGCCTCCAAATAGAAAATCGCCCGAACGACCTACAATGCAACTCGACGCTTAAACATGATTGACTTCAATAAAACTGAATTTAATCCGACCCTATAATGAATTTCTTAAATAAAAGCACTATCATTTAGATATTAGATTTGATTTATTTATTTATTTTTGGTGTTTGTTTAAACTACATGTTACAGCTGACTGCACTGCATTGCTAAAGATATCAAAGATGATTCCAAGGAGAAATCCTTTAAAACAATCAAGTTTCAAACACGCGCCATGTTCGTAATCATGTAGGCTAGCCTTTGACTCTAGTATTTTTTTTACTTAACAAGTACAAAATACTCAAATAAAATATTTTTAAAATGATTACTTCCAGAAAGTTTTCAACCATTTTTTTTTTGTTAAAAATGTTGATTTCAAATAGCCTACGTTTTAAGGTCACGAGTAGCCTATATTTTCTCAATTTCCTGACCTGAACAAAACGTGCACTTTCATATTTCATAAAAATATATATGTGATAGCCTATATAGGCTACTATATAAAAATGACTCAACATAGCCTACTTGACACAGGTTCATGAGGGTGTAAAGAGGTCCTCTCTATTTTATGGTTTTCTTGTCACATGACAACAATGTGGCTTCCTGCACGTTTACGCCACACTAATACGACTTGTTTTATTTGATGGACATTTCTTAAGTAATAACATTTTAATACAGAATTGCTATTGCCTATTGATTATTTCTAAATGAATAATAACTGATTGTACCAAGCTACTTATAGCCTACAACAAAAAAATATACTAACATTTTTTTTGCAATCACCGGACAGTTACACCACCTACCATTTTTGACTTTAAGCACACCATAAATATTAAAGTTACATTTAGCACAGAAGATCATCTAATAAAACATTTACTGAAGTCACTGTCTCTACGAATTGATTTGTTTTAATGTGCTTAATTAACCAAATAGATCAGGAAAAGGCGAGTCACTTCATTGCCCCGTGCTATAATGATCGGAGCATTTCAGAAGAATGTTCATTCATAAACACTTTGAACAAAATAACATCTTTTTATTTGCTTTTTGAGAAAGTGCTTTAAAGTTGTGTCATTTGTCTTTCGATGGCCACGCTTGTTTTGGAGCACTTTAAAGCTGCATCTTGTGGTTTAGTTTCGCTACATAAAATCAGCATGCTAAAGTTTGAATGCAGCTATGCATTCACAGTCCCCCCCTTCAAGACGCAATAGTTTGGCAGGCAGATTTGTTTATTTGCGGTGCAGCAGCGCTGGACTGCGCGCATTAAGCCGCTAGCTAAAGTTGTGCGGAGGGGAATCCCAGATGGGCGAGAAACTGACGCCGGGAAGGAGCTGCTCCCCGCGGTCTCCCTCGGCTCTGGAGTCGCGCTCTAATGGAAACACTGTGTACGAGATGCATTCCAGCACATCCTAACGGGAAAGGGGGGTAGGGGGGAGAGAAAAAGAAAATATCGCAGCCAAATCCACATGAAATAGTTCAACCATTCATCGAGATAGACCTCCCATTGACAGGAGCGAAATGCTGCATTAAGCTTGCACCGCGCCTCCCTGCAGACGCTGGACTCCACAACCAGCTATTAATTTGAAGTGCGGGGCCACTCAATCAATGGGCTCAACCAAAACTCATTTAAAACTGCTCCAACCGACCAATTTAGTGCTCGGGGCTGAGACTCCTTACCACTTAGTCATCTTTTGTTTGCCTCTAATAGCTCGAAAATCGAATGAAAACAGCTACATAATGTTCTTAACGTGGCTAGATAGAGCTTTACATTTCAAACAGCTACATACACTACATATAACAAGAACAACGTCATCATCAACAACATTAATAACATTTGGCATAATATGATTAAGGGACAATAATCAAATAAGTAAATAAAAACTGCAATTCATTTGGACAATTCCATACACACTGTCTATGATGAACATGTTTTTAGTTTCTGAATTAAAAGTCATCTTGATATTTTTTTTGTGAGGTTTAAAGTAAAAACCTCTAGCTGATGTAACTGTCTGGACATTGTAAAAAGGGGGGAAAAAAGGTGTCATTAAAAGGCTGAAATTCTTCAAAAAATTAAAATTGACATTAATCATTCGTTATTAGTTCTTAAGTAGTCAAGTTCCTAATGAAGTTATTTTGTTTAAAAATAAACCAAATTAGTTTTTCCGCCAAATCAAAATGTGAAGCATCCACCATGCAGGAATCTATGTTGAACATAATGTGATGAAAAAGATACCAGAGAAAATACATTTGAAAACTTAAATATTAAATACGTTTGAGATATAAATGCTTTTTTAATGTATGAAACCAACATGGATACTACATTGCTATTTTTTCTTTGCAGTTTACTTTTGAAAAACAAAATAAAAATAGTTGTGAACATAAACCAAATAAATAATATCAAAACTTGATGATTTATTAAGTGTGGCACATCTGCCAGTACAATTCTGCACGTTTTGACAAAACTAAAATATTGCATGTGTGGCACACAAAACTACCACTCTTCTCCACCTCTATCCCTAAATAAAACACTCTTGAGGCGCTTTGAGAGCTCTCTTTCCTAACACCAACCAATTACCATTAAAAGAGGAGGGAGGAAATGAAAGTGGAAAAATGTAAATAAAAAATTTCCTTGGATCTGGAAGTAGGCCCGTAGCGTGTGTGTTAATCTCCACCTCGGTAATTTGGTTCTCTGAGAGAGGTACCGCATCCCCGCTGCTGCGCCCTGCGTGCCATAAATCACAGCTTTATGTGGACGGGGTCAGTGTGCCCCCTCCTCCGAAGTGCCCTGGCTTAGTCCGTCGACCCTGCGCCGTGTTTACCCTCTCACCCGGTCCTGGCTCACTCCTAATTATTTCATTCGCCAGGGTCACAAAGAAAGAGAGAGAGAGTGAGTGAGAGAGAGTGTTTCTGCCGTCTATTTCAGGAGTGCGTTGTGTTGAATTAGTACCCCATCTTCTTGGCCCCGTCTGTGCAGTCTCACCGGTCGCGTCCCCTGCGGGCCCTGGGGCCCGAATGCATGACGAGGGGCCTATGTTTCATCTCCAAGCACACACACATCCAACTGAAAAGAATACTGGGTGAGCTCCCAAAACTTCCACCTACATGCTGAATAATTTAGTCTTTATATTTGAAGAACAACCGTGTGGAACAAACAGCTACCACAGATTGATTGTTTAAATGCAATGTGCACCACTTTATTGCAACATCACACATCTTCAATTCATCATTAAGAGCCTAAAAAGTTGCTGCGGTCTTCTCAGGAGGATCAGTTATTACAAGCATAATTTATGTTTTGGATATGAAACACGTTCGTGTAAGTGGCGGGACCCGTTGCGCCAGACGGTCGGGTGCGAAATAGATAGATTGTGTTCTCTGGCTAACATGAAGTTAATTGCTTTGACAGTGGGAATGACAAGACGTGACTCGGGCGCAATAACACAGGCCGGCCTAAAACAGAACCAGTAGTCTGCAGCACAATGTGCTATTCAAACCGTGAGACTTATAGGGGCCACGGGGGGATGCATTTTTTTTCTTCTCAAAAACATAGGTGGGAAGTGCTGGACTTGTATTCACACCGCTGATTTTCGGGGTTGAGAAGTCTCTCTCCTGAAGTGTGGCCTCTGGCACCGCGCGGCACACAGCCGACCGTTGGAATGTGCCACCTCGGGGGGACGGGGGAAGGGAGGGGTTTATGATAGGGGGCTGCGGTAATCACAGATACTTCCCTTTAGTTTCCACACACACATGTCCCAAACTGTATGCCAGCCGTGGGGTGCGATAAACTCGGCAGCTGTGTCAGAGGTAACGTTTTTAAAACATAAATTAGGTGAGGAGGGAGAAGCGTACCTAAAACGCAACAGGACACACTGGAAATTTCGCCTTCATTTAACACACACACACACACACACAGACAGACATCTCGGTGCTTTGGAGGGTAAGTAGATAACCCTATGAAGCCTACTGTATCATATTTGATATACACATTTCTATGGCCTCTAAAATATTAGCATGATTAAAACTTCACTAAAAAACCTGTTGTCCACAATCTACTACATGCCCTCTGCTGATTGATAGATTATACTTTTTTTTAACAAGGCCATTTAGGATAACTCTAAAAATTTCCAAAATGTACACGTCTTTTTGCTGTGAAATCTTTACACATTTTTATAAAGCAAGTGTAAGAACAATATTTTAAGAGGAAGTCGTGACCTAATGGTTAGAGAGTCGGACTCGTAACCCAAAGGTTGCGGGTTCGAGTCTCGTACCAGCAAGGATTGTTGGTGGGGAGTGAATGTACAGCGCTCTCTCCCACCTTCAATACCATGACTGAGGTGCCCTTGAGCAAGGCACCGAACCCCCACCCGCAGCCTGGGTGCCGCAGCATAAATGGCTGCCCACTGCTCCGGGTGTGTGCTCACTGCTGTGTGTGTGCACTTTGGATGGGATAAATGCAGAGCACTAATTCCGAGTATGGGCCGCCACACGAGCCACTTTCACTTTTTTTTCACTTTTATATTGTTTGTAATATTGTAATGTGTATGTGCTATAAATTTCCCATTGATTTGTATTACAAGCTAATTTCATCTTCACGTTTTGGTTATATAATTATCAACGCCTGCACCAAATTGAATATTTTTGCTCAGTTTGTTCTTCTTAATCAAATCAAATGAATTTTTACCCTCCTCAAGTATGTATATGACCACCATATTCTTTATATCATAGCCATAAAAACATGATTTAAGCTTCAACAAAAAAACACATATGCAAACTTTTGTCTAAAGGTTCAATAAACTTCCATTTAGAGTTCCCTGACCATTATTTCACATGTCAGGCTTTACAGGGTTAAATGCCTGTGTGTATCATCTTTAAAATACGATTTTAATGCTAAAGTAGTAGTGACGTGACATGTGGCCAAGTATGGTGACCCATACTCGGAATTAGTGCATCTGCATTTATCCCATCCAAAGTGCACACACACAGCAGTGAACACACACACACCGTGAACACACACCCGGAGCAGTGGGCAGCCATTTTTGCTGCGGCGCCCAGGGAGCAGTTGGGGGTTCGGTGCCTTGCTCAAGGGCACCTCAGTCGTGGTATTGAAGGTGGGAGAGAGCGCTGTGCATTCACTCCCCCCACCTACAATCCCTGCCGGTACGAGACTCGAACCTGCAACCTTTGGGTTACGAGTCCGACTCTTCAACCATTAGGCCACGACTTCCCTTCCCTAGTAGAATGTACCACCTCAGATCCGAGGTGGGGGTGTTGAACATTCATTACGTTTATTGAGCTGTCTGAGAGCCTTTGATGTGTGATGCACTGGAGAGCTAACAGCAAGCTCTCCTGTCCGCCGTGTCCAATTTAAAGCCTCATATTTAATATTTGAGAGATAGGCCTATCTGGTGTGCTTACCGGTGGAGGAACAGACATGCACCTTTATCGTAATGGGAAATTAGATACCACAAAAAAGGCTCATTACATCCACAGGCCGCCGCTCGGTGTCTTAAACCGAGCGGGAAATGAAATTCCTGCGGAGCAACGGTGCCCATTAAAACAGTCAAGTCTACATTACATACAGACTGACCCTAAACTTTTGAACAGTAGTGTGTATATTGTTACAAGGCCGTGTGGTTTGAGTTTGAGCTGCGTCAAGTTAATTCTTTGTCGTCTAATTTTTATCTTAAAATCAATTTTATACACCATCCTTTTTCAGTTTTATAACGTGTGAATATATCCCCTATCGTATTCTACAACAAAAATTATTTAAACTGTACTGAGCTGGATGTTGACATCACTGAATTCAATGATGAACTGTCTTTAACTGAAAAATTAGTGTTTACTATTGTCATTTTGCATTATTGACACTATTTTCCTAATTAATGCTGTTCAGTTGCTTTGTCACAATCTGTATTGTTAAAAGCGCTATATAAATAAAGGTGACTTGACTTGACTTGACATTTTAATAATCACGCACGTAAGAGGCACAATCTTTTCAGCGCCACCCTTTAAACTGATGTCATTAGTGCTGGAAAAAATGATTTTGCTGATTTCTTTCCTCCTGCAAACGCAGGTGTTTCGGAGGTGACCGGAGCACACGTGTTACTGATGTGCTAGCAGGCACGTGGCAACGATTTTCATTTTGGCCTGCCACCATAATGTGTTCGTACCTTTTTAATTGCGAGGAAAAGTCAAACAAGGCGACAAATCGTGAGTGCTAAAAGATTCATTTAGAAATGGAATACCGACATTCCAAAAGCCAAACGGGATTATGTGCAAATAATGTAAATCATAGCCTATTAATGTAATATCATGTTCTTTGATTTCCTCTCACTTAGCTGTGACGCTCATTGTAGGCTTGAGAAGTAAAAGACCAATTTCCTCTCCAGTCCTGTGATCTTTTTCTCTGATTGGATTCCTATAGGCTTTTTCGCATGGGCGACTTTTACTTTTACTGACTTCTCCGAAGGCTATGTTTGAGAGTTTATCTAAGGAGCGTTTAAAAGGAAATGGACACCCTTTAGTTTAATTGCAAGTAGAACTAACCGAACACAACATTTCAAAGGGAATAAAAAAAGACAACTCTGCCTAATTAACTTGTCACAGCTAGTTTTGGTTACTCCTATTTAGAGCTTCACTGGTTTTCTGTAGCTTCAAAGGGGAGTGAAGTTAGAGTTGGTTTATATTTAACCCAGCAAGATGCTAAAGCGCTGCGACACAAACTGTCACATGTGTTTGCGTCTATGAGTTTGTTTGTATATTAAATGTATGCAGAAACACAAAAAGTCTTTCAGAAGACTGCATTCTCATGTTTTAGTCTGTGTGTGTATGAACCAGGAGCTGATTGACTTGTCAGACATGGGCGTCAATAGTGCAGGTTTACTCAATTCCAGCCCAATCATGGAGGTGTCACATGCTTTTGGGCGGTGTGAGGGCACCGGGCAGGCCTAGCCTGATAAATCTGCTTTTATGAGGGCCAGTTATAGCTTTTATGGCTGAATGTTGGAGAGACTGATTCAGTGATCAATCATGTATGTGTGTGAGTGAATAAGACAATGGTGAGCGTCACACACACACATTCAGGTACCGGAGGATCGATGCTTGTTGTGAGTTTGGGGTGATGGAACACTACTGGGATATGACTAGATCATCTCTCTCCCCCTCTTTATTTCCCTCTTTCGTTGCTCGTCATCTCTCCATCCCTCTAATATTTCACTCTTCCATCTTTTCTCTTGGCATAACTCTTCATCCATCTTTCATCACATTTTCTATATTACTCACAATGCGAAAGCTCTTTCCTCTGCTCTTACTTCTGCTTTTATGAGGGCCAGTTATAGCTTTTATGGCTGAATGTTGGAGAGACTGATTCAGTGATCAATCATGTATGTGTGTGAGTGAATAAGACAATGGTGAGCGTCACACACACACATTCAGGTACCGGAGGATCGATGCTTGTTGTGAGTTTGGGGTGATGGAACACTACTGGGATATGACTAGATCATCTCTCTCCCCCTCTTTATTTCCCTCTTTCGTTGCTCGTCATCTCTCCATCCCTCTAATATTTCACTCTTCCATCTTTTCTCTTGGCATAACTCTTCATCCATCTTTCATCACATTTTCTGTATTACTCACAATGCGAAAGCTCTTTCCTCTGCTCTTACTTCTCTCTCTCTCTCTCTCTCTCTATAGTCTTCACTGTGATGAAGTCCTAATGCAAGAAGCTTCAGCAAACTTTACATAAACATGATCTCCTTACATAAACTAACATTGATACATTTTTCTCCCTCAGATGTTGTTTGATGAACAACATCTGCAGTGCCCTGAAATATCGATTAGTACAGAAATAGGCACACACTTATACACATAGAAACACAATGACCACACCAAAGACGGTAGTTTCCCTAATGTTGTCGGAGGGGGTTTGAAACAAAGGCCAAAGAGAGAGAGGGGTCCTGCAGATGGAGAGACAGGAAATGGCTACTGATTACACACACACACACACACACACACACACAGGTTTGTTTTTGTGAAAAGTGGGAACATCCCATAGGCGTAATGGTTTTTATACTGTACAGACCGTATATTCTATTGCCCTATACCAACCTTACCCCTAAACCTACCCCTCACAGGAAAATTTGTGCTATTTCAGATTTTCAATACACTCCATTCTGTGTGATTTATATGCATTTTGAAAAGTGGGGACATGGGGTAATGTCCTGAAAAGTCACCTTCTCCTTGTAATACCTATGTAATACCCTTGTCATTGGGACATAATTACTGATTATAATGACTTATACTGTCTTTATACGCATTGCGTTGCATTGCAAATCATTTAAATAAAAATTTACTTACGTGAGTCAGAACTGCCGGCATTTTAGTCTAACGTTACTCTCCCAGGATCAGTAAACAGTCCTCCATAAAATGTGCTGCACACAACTGGATATTTGGGTTAAACAAGGCCAAACAAAGTAGTTTCGCTTTCACAACGAAACACACAGCGCCTTCACGATGTGGTGGCGGCGGCAACAACAATACTACTGTGAGAATAAAAGTTACGCTTTCTTTCTTTGCGTGAACATTTGGGCGGCGTTATGCAAATCTTCCCACATAGTGAGGTAGATATGTGGGGGCGTGTTAGAACGAGCTGCTTTAGGTAGGCGTGGCTGACTCTGAACTTTTATAAAGAATATCTCTTTGGATTTGAGACTTTAGTCTTTGCAACTTTACAGGTCTTCTTTATGCACCAAGAGCTTGTAACACTCCAAAGAGAAAGGAAAAATTGAAATCGCATCATATGACCCCTTTAATACACACTCACACCGCTTTAGATCCCACCTTGAAAGCAGTGCACTCAACACAGATTTAAGAAAATGTCCTACCAGACACTTTATCCAGTGTGTTGTGATTGGCCGAATACCTCAAGCGTGTGACAGAAATGTTACGCCCCTTACAATATTGTGATGCCTTGTCCCGGCCGGAGCGATGAGACAAAAACATTAAAACCCATTATAAACTAGGCATTTGTTGCATCCAGTGGGGACATAATTATGGATTATAATGTCTTATACTGTCTTTTTACGCGTTGCGCTGCATCGCACCGCGTAAACATAAAACCATGTCTGCATTTGTGATCGGAGAAATGACAAACAAGCGATACTCTACACTGCTCAAAACTCGCGTTTGAATCGTCAGTGGCAAATTCTTTAAATATAAAAAACTTACTTACAGTCTGTGAGTCAGAACAGCCGGCATTGTAGTCTACTCTACCAGGATCAGTAAACAGTCCTCCATAAAATGAGCTGCACACATCTGAATATTTGGGATGAACTGTTCTGGAACGGTGTTGTAAATACAACTTAACCACTGATTTCTAGTCGTGTCCTCTTTTGGAAGGCCAAACAAAGTAGTTTCGCTTTCACAACAAAACACAGCGTCACACACGGCGGCCTAGAGTGAGCAGAGACCGGCGGCTAGAGTGAGTGGTGGCGGCCGGGCTTGAGAACGGCGCGGCGGGCGGGCTTGCGGCAACCACCCCGGACTGGACTCCGCTTCGTCCACGTTGAAAGCCGATCCGGCGATCCACAGCGCGAAGTTGATGTATTTCTTCAGCGACCAGCACGGATCAGCTCTAGGCATGATGAAGCGGATATCGTCCTTTTTTGGAAGGCCAAATAAAGAAGTTTCGCTTTCACAACGAAACACACAGCGCCTTCACGACATGTAGGCGGCGGCAACAACAGAGAATAAAAGTTACGCCTTCTTTCTTTGCGTGAACATTTGGGTGGCGTTATGCAAATCTTCCCACATAGTGACGTAGACATTTCAAATGTAATTTATTCCTGTGATGACAAAGTCGAATTTTAGCAGTTATTTTAGTCTTCATTGTGACATGATCCTTCAGAAATCATTCTAATATGCTGATTTGTTGTTCAAGAAACATTTCTTATTATTATCGATGTCAATATTTTTTATAGAAATAGTGATACGTTTTTCAGGATTCTTTGATGAATAAAAAAATCTTCTGTAATTATAAACTAATTTACTGTCACTTTTAATCAAATTAATGCATCCTTGCTGAATAAAAGTATTAATTGCTTTAAAAATATTTTTTTAAAACAGTAGTGCAAATATTTCAGGTTTTTTTTTTTACAATGACTTACCCAACTGTTCCCTTATATAGTCAGCTTTTTGATGTTTGTTAGAATCACCATCCAATAAACCAACACCAAATTACAGCATACCACAAGCCAAAGTGCACATGCCTCCAAAAATATCTTACAAAAATCCATACATTTCTTGGTGTTAAGCTTCCCTTCACCCCAAAAGCCTAAATCTGTCAAAACATTACTCAGATCAGTCATACACAGAGACCCCTGACTGCCCTCTGCTTCTTTCCATCTCTCTATCTGTGAATAATCCTCTCCCTTCGTCTGTTTAAAAAGAGTGAAAGTTCCTGAAGACATGGAGATTATGAAGACGTGGAGAGTGTGTACACAGAGCGTCGGCTCGACTGATGAGCTCACACTAAATATCTGTTTGTTTGACAAGAGAGCTGTCATCTCACTTTTAACTATCCCACTCTTTCCTCCACTCCATCTTCTTTTCTCTTTGAGTTCCCGTTTATCCTAGAGTGATTTTATTTCTCAAACTTTCGTACTTCCTTATCACATTCTTTCTTTACTGTCTTCATTCTTTCCTCACTTCCTTTTTTCTTTCCTGTCTTCCTTCCTTCCATCCATACTTACTGTTAATTCTTCCTCCCTCTTACTTCCTTTTCTTTTTCCCTTCATGTCTTCTTTCCCTCCATACTTGCTGTTAATTCTTCCCATCTCTTCCTCGTTTGATTAATTCCTTCTTTGTTTCTTCTTTACTTTCTTTCTTTCTTCCTTCCTGCCTCCTTTCCTTCCTTCCTTGCTCACTTTTCATTCTTTCCTTTGTCTCCCTCCAAAACTTCAAGGAAATTCAATTTCCTCACGTACTTCCTTTTTTCTTACTGTCTTCTTTCCTTCCTCAATTTCTTTCTTTTTTCCTTCCTTCCTTACTTCTTTCCGTACTCCCTTTTTCTTCTTTCATTGCTTCCTTTTTCTTTTCCCTCACTTCCTTTCTTCAAGGAAGCTCATTCTTTCCTTCCATAAATCCTTATTTTCTTACGGTCATCTTTCCGTCTTCATTCATTTTTACCTATCTTCATTCTTTCCGCTTTTCTTCTTTCTTTCTTTCCTTCCTTGCTTATTTTTTTCCCATATTTCCTTCTTCTTCTTTCCTTGATTTCTTTTTCCTTAACTTCCTTGCTTCAAGGAAGTTCATTCTTTCATAAATACTTTCTTATTTTCTTAGCGTCTTCTTTCCTTCCCCATTCTTTTCTTTCCTTTATGCTTTCCTTTTTTCATTCCTTCCTAGCTTATTTCCATATTCCCTTTTCCTTCTTTCCTTGCTTCCTTTTCTTTCTCCTTCACTTCCCTTCCTCAAGGAAGTTCTTGTTTCCTTACATACTTCCTTATTTCTTACGGTCTTCTTCTCTTCCTTACTTTTCCACACACCATTTTTCTCCTTTCCTTACCTCCTATTTCTTTCTTCCTTCCTTTCTTACGTTTTGTTTTACTTCCTCACTTCTTTCGTATCTTCCTTCTTTCTTTGCTTCCTTATTCTTCTTACATTCATTTTTCCTTCTTCCCCTCCTTTTTGCTTTCTTTCGCAGGTTTTTTAGAATTCTAAAAGAACAGCTACACACACACACACACACACACACACACACACACACACACACACACACACACACACACACACACACACACACACACACTCACACACACACACATGGATTTGGATCTAGGGCTCATGTTTATGATGTCATAATAAAGAGGAGTCAGAGGTTTATAAAGCCGTGTGTGTTTGGCTGAGCAGCTGTGAGGTGTGTGTGGGTTGGCTCATGTTTAAGATGTACTTATGTCTGCTGGTCGCAGGTTTATGATGTATGCTGCAGCTGTACAGCACTTTAAAATTTACCGCAGGCTTTAAGACCAGGTGTTTTGTGGTCAAAAGGGATTCATGGAGAAAAAATATTGTGTTTGGTTTGTGTCTGTATGAAATACGAATGTGTGTCAGCATATGTGTGTGCGCTATGTGTGAATGCATATGTGGATTTAATGATAGCACTTATGGGTTTCTCTAACAGCAAAGCTAGAGGGGGTCACGTAAAGAGAGAGATTGACTATTCATAGCATAACAATTAATGGTTAACTGCTAATACGTTTAACAGTAAACACTTAAAGACGGCATTAAATGGCATTCTGAACACATATAACTTCCCGTTTTGTTATTTTAAAACAATAAAACTACAGTACAAAAAAAAGAACTACCAAAAAAATGACATTTACATTTAGCCACATTATTGTTTTAAAAGTTTGGGGTCGTTAAGGTGTTTTTATTTTTTTATGCATTTATTTGCTAAAAAATGTAGTAAAAAGTAATATTGTGAAATGTTATTACAATTTAAAATAACTTTTTTCTGTTTAAATATATTATAAGGTGTAATTTAGTTCTCTGATGGCAATGCTGAATTTTTAGCTGCCACCACTAAATTACATTTCTTATTATTGTCAATGCTGAAAACTTCAATTTAATGCATCCTTGCCAACCAACAACAATTTCCTATCATGGCGACTGGTTTTGCATAGCTATCCTTTTTTTTAGAAATGTGAAAAAAATCTAGTTGAAAACATCATTTTTTTTCTGATGAATCATGCAAAATAAGCCTATGAACTTTTTCAAAAGATAAAAAAGGTTGATTTGTTTTTTCATGGTAGCTTTAAGTTGTCCACTCCTTTTATCAAACAAACAACCAAAACAAAAACGTTTATTATTACTCGTATATTCTCTCTCGTTTTCTTTAAACCCCACTTTGCATTTTCAGGTCAGGGTTGGCATACAAGAACATTCCCTGCACCTGAACATACACTCAAATATAAATACATGCTTACATGCATAATGAGGAAAACTGCAGTGGAATATTGTATGTCATTGCATGCACGTGAAGCCTGAGGCTGTCTGTGACACAGTGTGATGTGTGTGTCCAGCGCTTTTAGAGTGTAATCTAAGCGCTGATCAAATGCATGAGTATATGTGTGTGTGTGTGTGTAAGAGCTCTTAATAGAACCCTGTCGCAGGGCTGCCAGAGTGAGAAACAAGCAGGGTAATGGATGACTGGAACCTCAGCTCCCAGAATTCCCACTGGTGACCCTTGCTGGCCAGCCATGCCGCCTACGGCAACTCCACATAAAAAGGGAAGCGGGGAGGAAGGGGAGAGAAAACGAGAACGAAGGAGCAAGGGAAAAAAGACAGAAAATGTGGAATTGATGGGAATGAAAGAGAGAAAAAGAAAGAGAGAAACACAAGAGATATGTTGACAGTAAAATGGCCAAAAAGGCCTTAAAGCATGATAAAAAACATGATGAAGATTCACGAAAAGAGAAAAATGCTATACAGAGAGACAATAAATAGTGAGATATTTTTGGGCTGGTAGTATATGTGAGCATGTATGTGTTTATGTGTGTGTCTGTGATTGATGACACTGTGTGTTACTAAGAGGGGACCCATCACATGTGATCACATAAACACTTATTCAGTGTTTGTGGAGCTTGACGACGCTGCACACACTCTCTCTCTCTCTCTCTGTGTGTGTGTGTGTGTGTGTGATTGATGAGAGAGTGTGTCGGTAAGTGATCTTTGAGCCTGACGTGGCTGAATGCTGCTTTGTGTCATCACAGATATCACAATAGCGAAAACACTCACCATTAATCAAGCTTAATTAACTTACACACAAAACCCTTTCAGTAAACCTGGCCACATCCAGGTCAGTTTTAAAAGTGAGTACCTTTCTAAATGCAATAATGCATGTGTATGTGTGATTCAGTTCGTCAGTCTGCTTGGGAAATGGCCAACACTTTCTCTGTCTCTCTCTTTACTTTTCTTCACTTTCTCTCTTTCAGGAAGGATGGGAAATGAACACACACACAACCAGCCAAATATTTTATATTAACATTAACATTAACATTTGCATGTGCATTTGTTTTTGCAGTGACGTGCAATTAAAGATCATCAGCGCATACTGAAGTCACCATATTGTTAAGTTATAATGTTAGTCAGGGTTTCTTACACCAAAACAGCCATAACTCTTAGATATAATTAATTATCTCTCTGACTCTTAGAATTAAACAGGCTGTTTTTGCAATGCACCTTTAAGCCTTCTTTCTAAAAAAAAAAAAATTTTTTTTTAATCAGCAGTTGATAAAAAAGTTGTCTTTATCATGAAGGTAAATGTGTAGTAATTTGTGTCATTATTAAATCTACACAGAAATTGACAAACAAAAAGAAATTAACAAACAAACACAAGAAATAATTAAATTAGCTAGAAAACAATTGGGGGTAAAATTGGACAGTTTCGATTTGGCAAAATGTTTATTTCCCAATCTGACTGTACCACTTAGCATTCAGTGTGTTTGTGTCAGAATTTGCCTACGAAACATTAAAACCTGAAATTAACTACATTGTCAGGACCAGAAAACATTTAATAAACATACTAAATCATGAAAATCTAAAAATATTTGAATGAGGGACAGATTCAAGTGAAGGAGATCAAAAATATAATTTGCTCAGTATAAAAACAATAGTAGTCAAATGAAAGTCTCCATCCTCATGTGCCTCTGTCTAACTCTCTGACCCCGTCTCGCACTTTTTTTTATATCTCCATGGATGAGTTGATATCAAAATAACGATGAGCCACGGAGAAATACGGAATTTGCATCTGGGGAGAGTGATCAGTAAATGATGCATGTAAATCCACATAATGAACTCAAATCCCTCAAACAGACATCTTAAAGACATTACCATCCCCTGCACACACACACACACACACACACACACACAGGTTTACATTTGTGAAAAGTGGGGACATCCCATAGGCGTAATGGTTTTTATACTGTACAGACCGTATATTCTATTGCACTTTACCAACCCTACCCCTAAACCTACCCCTTACAGGAGACTTTCTGCTATTTCAGATTTTCAATACACTCCATTCTGTGTGATTTATATGCATTTTGAAAAGTGGGGACATGGGGTAATGTCCTGAAAAGTCACCTTCTCCTTGTAATACCTATGTCATACCTTTGTCATTATACAAATTTATGTCCTCATTAGTCACAAAAATGCGTACACACTCCATAAAATGTGCTGCACACATCTGGATTTCTGATTTCTAGTCGTGCTCTCTTTTGAAAGACCAAACAAATTAGTTTCACTTTCACAACGAAACACACGGCGGACTAGAGTGAGTGGTGGCGGGCGGGCTTGAGAACGGCACGGCCGGCGGGTTTGCGGCAAACACATGTGACGACCCCTGGCTGGACTCCACTTCTTCCACGGTGAAAGCCAATCCGGCGATCGACAGCGCGAAGTTGATGTATTTCCTCAGCGACCAGCACAGATCAGCTCTGGGCATGACGAAGCAGATATCGTCCTCTATTTTGAATATAATACTTGTTAAAATTGTGTGTATATTTACTTATTCATTCATTCATAAAAAAATAATTACTTTCAATATAATATAATTTATTTTCATAAATAAATCTGTTACATCCCTTTTATAGGCCTGACACTCATAGGTGTATCCCAACACATCTGTTGTCAGGAGAACAGAGAGCTAATTGTATCAGTTCAGTGATCCAAAATCTTTCCTGAGTGTCATGAAAATGGATTCTGGGCATTTGGAACAGGCTGTTCGCTGTGCCTAGAAGGAAAGAAAACCATCCGGAGTGGAAACCAGCTGAGCCCAGAGCTAAGACACAAATGAGAGACAGACAGGTAAAAGACCAACACGTGTGTGATTCATTTGACTGGACATGCACAAAGACCCGAGAGCTCCTGTTACTGCTCTGACAGCTTCTTTTTTCCAGGGTTAACTGTAGAGACTGGGACCGACAGGAGCTAGAGAGGAAATCGGGAGCAGAGAGAGAAAAACTGTTATGCTGTTATGTTATGCTATAACAATCACACACAAACGCAAACACAAACACATCTCTGACCCATTCATTGCACAAAGCTTTAATGCTGTTCCATAGGCATCATAATTATGCTGACTCCTACAATTCCTTTAAAAATTACTGCGGTGGTACCATAGGACAGTGATGGTATTATATGGTAATATTATGGCACTATGAAATACACCAGTTGCTGAAATTCATGGTATGTTTTAAAGGCACTTTGAAGAATGCCATGCTACTATATGGTACATGTCCAAAGTACCATGGTACACATCCAAAATGTCATGGTATGCTTCCAAAATTCCATGATAGTAACATAGGACAAATTCAAAATACCATAGTAGTACCACGGTACATGTGTCCAAAATATTATGATAGTACCTTGGAACACCTTCAGAATATCATGGTACATTTCCAAAAATAACACGATACCATGGTACTACACGGTACATGCCTAAAGAACCATGGTACACATTTAAAATACCATGGTAGTACTATGACATGTGTCCAAAATACCACAGTACAAGTTAAAAATACCATAGTAGTACCATAGTACAAGTACAAAATACCATGGTAGAATCAAAGTTTAATTGCAAAGACCATGGCAGTACCATGGTAGATATCCAAAATACCATAGTAACATGGATCATGTCTAAAATACCACAATATTACCATGGTACATGTCCAAAATATCATAGCAGTACCATGGTACATGTCCAACCTATTTTAATAGGACCATGGTACACTTCCAAAATACCAGTAGCATGTAGAAGTCTAAAATACAATGGTAGCAAAATGGTACTTTTTGTAATGCAATCCCAGAAAGCTTTGCATTTAGCTTTGTTTTTAAAACTGTTGCAGTTAAAAAATATATCCAATATGGCAGATGAAGCATAAGAAATGTTGATTATACATTAATTCATAATAATACAAATAAAATAAAATTATTTTATACCAAAAATGTTTGTGCTACATGTATTTATGCTTATTGGTGCATTATGTTCTTCTCAACTTACCTATATTGAAATCAATACAGATTTGCTAACTAAGTAGAGTGTTCCAAATCAGTCGATGCTTTATAAGGCGGTAGGCAGCTGGACAGCTCACTTGGTTTTGGAATATGGCGTTTTTTCTTTCCTTTTGCATTCCATCTCTCCTCATCTATCCTTTAATTCCCTACATATTTCTCAGATTTCTCTTCCCGTCTTTCCATCATTCAGCTTGAACCGATCAATTTCCTCAGTTCTTGTCTTGATATTTAAGGGAGCGTTCCTTTCTGTGCCTACTGAAGAGTGATGAGCCACTCTGGTCTATATTGGGCTGTGTGTTTGTGTGTGTATCTACTTTTAGAGTCCTTCCAAAGCCCAGTCCATCCATCTTACGGACGACAGCGAGGGCAGAGTTTGGGTCAGAACATTCGCTTCTCATCCTCTCATGAACTCGCGCTCTCTCTCTCTTTCTGTCTCATGTCATCTCTCGTTCTTTGAGCAGGCCTCGCTCCACGAAAGACCACACGTTCAGGCAAACCTCATGTTTGGAACTTATGCTTGTCATCAAGTTTGGATCGAAGTAATTGTTTCCTTTGCAGGAAAAAAAGTTGGCTTTGGACCGTTCCGCTGGCTTAATTTTTACTTTGTCTCAGAAATAGCACCGCCGAACTGTGGCTCGTTAGTTAACAGATACTGCAGATGTTCGTTTTGGAAGTGGAGAGAATAGTTTTGTTGATTGCTATTATCTGTCAGACGACAGGAGTCAGATGTAAAAACACTGCTAATCACTTTCAGAGGTTTCTTCAAAGTGTCATCTGTGCTGCAGACACCCAACAACATTACTAGGGTCAATCTGATAAAGATGTCTAGACAAATGTGTAGAATATTATACAACACACGCTTTGAAGTACCAGTTCTCTGGTCACTACAACACAGAATGTCCCCCATTTCAACCATCCAAATACATCTTCCAATACACAGATAACTTGAATAAAGAATTTAATATTTAATACATTAATACTAGTGTATATTTGACTTAATTACAAGTTAGAGAGACAAATAGGTAAAACAGACAGATAGATAGATAGATAGATAGATAGACACTAGATAGATGGATAGAAAGAATGATAGATAGAACAATAGAATGATAGACAGAATGACAGAACGACAGATAGATAGATAGATAGATAGATAGATAGATAGATAGATAGATAGATAGATAGATAGATAGATAGATAGATAGATAGATAGATAGATAGATAGATAGATAGATAGATAGATAGATAGATAGATAGATAGATAGATAGATAGATAGATAGATAGATAGATAGATAGATAGATAGATAGATAGATAGATAGATAGATAGATAGATAGATAGATAGATAGATAGATAGATAGATAGATAGATAGATAGATAGATAGATAGATAGATAGATAGATAGATAGATAGATAGATAGATAGATAGACACTAGATAGATGGATAGAAAGAATGATAGATAGAACAATAGAATGATAGACAGAATGACAGAACGACAGATAGATAGATAGATAGATAGATAGATAGATAGATAGATAGATAGATAGATAGACAGAGACAGTCATAGATAGAACGATAGAATGATGATGATAGATAGATGGCTGGATAGACAGAACAATGATAGAACAATAGGATGATAGATAGAACAATAGGATGATAGAACAAACGATAGATATAGATAGATAGATAGATAGATTGGAAAAGTAGTGAAAAGACGATCAGCAAGTTGAGGTGATATGAGTTACTGAAGCAGTTTTGTCTCACACACACACACACAAGTTTGGTTTAGTCTGTAATAAATAATAAAGTAATAAAAAATAAAAATAATGTAATAAAAAAATTAAGTAAATCCAATTTATTACATGGCTAATTAACAAATAAAATTAAATAATTAAAATTTTAATACAAGTAGAAAGCTAAAAGATAAAAGAAATTTCCAAAAAATGGTCTTAGATTGAGATCTTAATGTATGCGAGTATGAGAGTGAGTAGGTTTAGTTGCCTGTACCTATAAATAAATAAATAAATGATTACAAGCAAGCATGGTGTACTGCTAGCTGGTTTATTTTGTAATAATAACCAGATGACTTTACATTATCTTACTTATCCTAGCTGTTTAACAAATAAAATAATTTTAATGCAAGTAGAAATTGACAACGGTTGGACATACAGTTTAGGTGGTGATTAAATGCCGAAATAAAATGTCATAAAATGCTGTGACTGACCAGTCAGAATCAAGTATTTTTATATAGAATAAACATGTTTTAATTAGCTTAAATCAAAATTAATACAACATGTCCTCATTTAGCTAGGTAAATGTGTGTGTGTAGCTGAAAGTAGATGGTAGATGGTAAAATGATATAACTGATCTGATTTCGGAGTGTTTTTTAATGAGAGTGGGTGTGTGGTAATGTTATATGCCATTCAAAGATAGTCTGAGGCCCAAGCTTTAGTTACGCTGATACTGCACACTTTTAAACTGCTAACACATACTCTGACAAAACAACCTTCAATACAATCATGTTACGGGATTGTGTTCATGATTTTTATAAATGTAGAATAAAGATATTCATTAATTTTTGCTGACCTGTGTCATTTTTGCATGGTCTTTGAACAAACAGGGCTTGTGTGTGTGTGTGTGTGTGTGTGTGTGTGTGTAAACAGTATGGTCAGAGTGACTCTGTGATGTGGCTCGAGTCTCTTAGAGCTTAAAAAGACAGGAATCACACATATATACACACATCTGTCTAAATGAGGACATAACACAATTCCTAATCCTATCCTTAATTTTTTTTTTCAGTTTTAGAACAAGAAAAAAACTAAACATAATTTATTATATTTATGAATCACTTGGCAGGCTCAACCTGAAACACACACACAAACCTGCTGACCTGCAGATTTGAAGCAAAACTTAATTTATAAGGCTTTGAAATAGTTTTCTGCTTGTTTCAGTGTTTTTAACAATGGCCCTCACAAGTAGTACAGCATCTATCTGTGTGAACCGCACCCAGTGCTGCTCCTGTACTTGACCTCTGTCTATCACTCACTGCATGGCTCAATATTTGTCTCAGACATCATAAATATTAAATATGCAGAGAGCAAATATTTGAGTTTGGCCAATCTGCAAAGTACTGCTCAAAGACAGCATTCAGAGGAGGAGAGAGGCTCTTCCAACAACACACACACACACACACACACACACAGGTTTGTTTTTATGGTTTATGGGGACTCTCCATAGGTGTAATGGTTTTTATACTGTACAAACCGTATTTTCTATTGCCCTACACCAACCCTACCCCTAAACCTACCCCTCACAGGAAACTTTCTGCATTTTTAGATTTTCAAAAAAACTCATTCTGAATTATTTATAAGCCTTTTGAATTACGGGGACACTGAAAATGTCCTCATAAATCACCTTCTCGTTGTAATACCTATGTCATACCCATGTTATTATACAAATTTGTGTCCTCATAAACCACATAAACATGCACACACACACACACAAGCATGCACTAAGACACAAACACAAAAATATACACAAACCCATCAAATTTATACACACTTACACATAACTACACACACTAAGACACCCAAACATGCACCAAATACACATATACATTGAAGCACACTCCAAAACTCCAGCACACACACATACCCTATGAAAACATATACTTTTGTTATGTATGAAAAGCAAATGTGTAAATAAACTCAGCTGAACATTACAAAGATGTTCCTCTTGCTTAATTGGTGAAGCAAGGCACCAAGACCACTTCAGAAGGTCATGGGTCCGATTTCAAGGCATACCATTCACCGACAAGACGTATTCGTTGAATTTTTTACTGTCACTTTTGATCAATTTAATGCATTATTTCTGATTGAAAATATTGATTTCTTTAAAAAAAAGAAAAAAAACTAGCCTATATATGTGTTTTTTTTTTTCCAGTGAGCTATTTGAAAATCTTTAGCATCGCTGGCACCACGGATATTTATCTGGGTGAATGACCGGTAGTAAAAAGACTGTGAGAGTCGGATGGTACTGGCGGTGTATCTTAGTGAATGTGAGCATCTTTAAGATGCCACTGTGTGGAGAATCAGATTTTTATATGTTTTGGCAGTTGGCCTTTTAGTGCAAAGAGACAAAACTTAATCTCCTGTCTCCTCTCTTTCTCTCTCTCACGCACACATACATACATACAGACACATCCTTTACATCCTGACACCTTGGCTCAGACCGGCCCGGAGGGGGCTCCGTCTTGCGGGCACAAAGGTTGCGTCTGGAGGCGAGTGAAGTAAGCGGACCCCTGGAGAGCCGCACAAAGGTGGGAGGAGAGAAACAGAACAACATGCCCCAGCCTTACCCTCGCTCTGCCCAGCGGGGAGGCTCCTTCTGAGGGCAGCCCTGTGTCAGCCACCCCCTTTCTCCGCCTGGAGGACAGATTAAAGTACAGTAGCAAGAGATAAATTCAAACATAAACAAACACGTCAAACGGATGCCGACGCTGGATGAAATAAAAAGAGATTCACACACAAAATAGATCTAAACAGAATCAATGCACAGAGACAAGCGTATGGCAGTGTGAGACAAAATCACAGCAGTAAACGTTTGAATCCAAACAGCATACAATGTCCTAATAAGGCATTGTGTGACAAGTTTTGAGTGTCAAATAATCTTTTTTCTAGTAGTTGTTAAATTAAATTAAATTATATTTATTATTTCCATCTGCATATAAAACTTGGGAAATTAGATTGAAAGAGTTTCATTTGAAGGGGAAAAAATGCAGAAAAATGTTGAAACTACTGTGTAAAGTTATGCAATGTTGTGTCACCTAATTAATATTCATAACACATGCTGATAAGTTTTTTCATGTGCCCGGCCACAATTGATTTGTAATACGCAACTAATTGTGTGAGATTTGAACCAATAAGATTTTGCTGTGGGCGGTACTACCCAGCACAACCTGATAGAAACCAACAAAATGTCTTGTTGAAGGTTTGGCTGGTTAGGATTTTTAAAGAAATGCTAGCATCCCTTTATCACACTATGTCTAGTCACCGCTTTACTGAAGTTTTGAGAATCTAATGGTGGGCTGAACCAAATTAACACGATTTTACAAACTATTTGCCTAAAAACATGTTAAGTTCTCATTAGGGGTGTAAAAATGGTCTAAAAAGTGGGAGGGACACAGAAACCAGCTTTGCTCATGAATATTAATTAGGCAACATTCCCAAATTGATTTGCAGGCAAATTGGTTGGTAAACATGTTCTTCAAAGCGAAACTCAATCATTTGAGAAATATAATCATTTTGGATTATCGCTAAAAGAGTGGGGTGACAAACTGTGTTAAATGAAGGGTAAGCGATTTTGGAGAGGCTAGCAATAGCAAGCTAGCTTTGAAAGAATAAGATCCCACCCTCCCTGCAAACCACTCTCCAAAGCCACGCCTCCTCCAAAACACATGAAAGCACACAGGCAGACCAGAGGCTAACCTAACAGGGTGTGTGGATGTATGCAAATACATATGATGACAGGCAGGTAGGACAGCCCTCGGGATGAGGAATATGATTGGACGAACATTTTATGATCCTATGCCTTCCACAGATGATATAAATACATATAAATACATTTAGACCATTTATGATTGCTATCAGGGTGTGAAGAGACTTTCAAACCAGCATAACAAAAAATGTTTTTGAACTAAATCGCCTACCTTGCCTTTAAACGGCTGATATGCTCCTAGTTTTTAGTATCTTCTTTTTTTTGCCCCTTTTCAATTTTAAATAGTTTAAGAAAGTCTCTCAACCTTTTTGCTGCACAATAAAGCTTAGGCCAATGAGCACCATCTTTTAAAGCAGGAAGGACCCGAGTTCACCGTGTTACAGTACGATCCAGAAGTGCTGCAGGTTCTGTGCAATGAATCACACGCACATTTCATAGGTTCTGGCACACTGTAACTGGACCAAGGCAACTGTCAGTCGGATCCAAAAGTGTGTGTGAGTGTGTGTTTGTGAAGGTGCCAGGGGAACTCTCCGTAACCCCTTAAGCCTAAACGCCGGCCAATAGAAACTCAGCGTCCTGAAAGAGGGCTGTTATTACATGCTGTGGGTAGATGCTGAGCTGGGATCATCCTACCCAACCTGGACAATTATCCGGCAAATGTACAGGGCTGGTCTTAGGTCAGCGACTAAGGGCGAGCTGCTCCTGTCCGTTATTATACGGCAATCAGGCAGAGCAGTGCTGCTAATGAGAAGCTCCACTCCTGTGTGTAAACCACAGCATGCTGCTAGAGTGCAGAAAATAGAATTCGGAACACAGAGGAACATTCTGCATTCTCCTGTAGAACATTCCTCATGACCAGAGCATTCCATTCACCATCCACTGGCTCCAACATTCTACATGCTCAGATGTTCTAGTCAGGCACACAACAAGGGAACACACATGTTAAAAGACGAACGACAGTGCAAACTGCTGAAGAGGCAAAAATCTGCATTTAAATCAGTCTGGAACAAAGAAAAAAATGATTACAGATAGGTATTACACAAGAACACTGTTACTAATTTGCATGTTTAAAAATACAGATTTCGTCAATGTTTAAGAAAAACACAAACATTTACTTGCAGCAAGTCCACAAAAAAAGCTCAACACAAAGTCACAACAATTGTCAGTAATAATCAAATAAAAAAAGGCAATTTTCGATGTCTGAGAAAAAAAAAAAGGATTTCATCTTATTGCTGGATAATTATATACATAATGATATAAACACAATGTATTTTTTCATGTGTTGGCAAAACAAAATTTTCAGCATCCTTTATTTATTATTATCAGCAGATATTTCTTAATATTATCAATCTAGAAAACAGTTGTGCGGCTTATTATTTTTGTAGAAACTAATACTTCATCAGAGAAAATTAATATAAAAACTATTCATACTGCACAATGGCAATTTTTCTATCAGTGACAAAGCCAAACCAAAACAACAAAGCAATAATTAGTGGCAAAAATGCCAAAAAAGCCACTAATACCATGCTACACCTTAACCCTAAACCTAATCCTTAAAGACCCTTTTAGGCATTTTTGGATTTAAATTAAGATATTAATATGAAGTAGGACTCACTAAAACAGAGGACTTAGAAGCCTATGTTTTACTACATTCCTGATGACATTTTCAGGAAATTTGCCCTCACAACTACACTGAAACAAGCACACACATCTCAGTCCAGACAAAGGTTCTAATGTGCAGTGGGGTCTCTGGCCGACTTTTAAAAGCTGATAACAGAACAGAACTGCTCTGACATGCCAATCTGACCCACTATCCGTCCCTCTCTTGTTCAAGCCTTCCTTCCATCCCCACAGACCTTCAACATCCCTGAGAGGAGATACAGCGCCTGTCTGGCGCCAAACGGTGTGTCGGTGTGTGCACGAGGGCCACAGCCTTTCACGTCCTCACAAAAATATGCTGAAAAAACAAACACCCACAGACAACAGTGTGAACACACACCGACGCAGATGCTCAGAGACATGAGCGTGTAGAGAGCAGCGGTGCTATCATACACATCACCACACACACACACACATGCATGAACAGAGGCTGCAGTGTTGAGTGGTCTGCGGGGATTTGCAGAATTTGGCCTGGCTGGTCTCTGCTCGAGTCTCCTGGTGAGTTATCTGCTCCAAACACTATCATCTATCATCAAAACACACACACACACACACACACACACTACCTGCAGAGCAAGGCCTGTTTGTCGTCAATAAATAGCTTGAGTTGCTGCAAATGGTGAGTTATGTGTGACTCAATTTGATGAAAACAGAAATATTGTTCATTTGTCCGCTCGGCTTGTGATGTATTGCGGAGCAGCTGGTGGTACGTTTGAAACGGCCATCAAAATTAGCATTTCATCTCATCTTAGCATCTCCAAGGCCACATTTGAGACGCTCCAATCAGGGTAAGTGGATACAGGAGCTTTAGAATCCTAACTCGACAAACTCACACACACATTACATTGGTTCAGCCCTCTTCCCCTGAAACCTGTATTCCCTCAAGTGAACAAGAATTCAGCACACGCACACACACACCGTTTCAGGCAATTAACTCTGGGATGTCAGTGATCCAGAAACACACGTTTTCATTAAGGAGAAACAAACTCATTCAGAGACACGGACACACATCAAGTCCACTTTAAATGTCACAGAATCACATTAGGAAACAAAGATCCCAAATAAGATCTCTATTATATCGCAACAGTTTCTCCTAGATAGCAGTGAGATTAAATGGAGAGACTTTTCTGCTCCTCAGATGGTCTCCTGAGAAAAAGACCCGCTAGAGTTTCAGAAGGCATCCCAGAGTCTCAAATTAGGTTCGGTTTACCAGAGTCTGTATTCAATAACCACATTTCATTCATTCACACATTTCTCATCAAATTGATCGAAGATATCTATCGATAGAGCCTATGCAGCAATGAGACCGAATGGAGAGCAATTGTTTAGCTTTAAATCTTACTGTCAACAATTTCTATTTTTCTTTCTCTTAAAGACTGATAACAATGTTTGAATGATAAAAAAAAAAAAAAAAAAAAAAAAAAAAAAAAAATATATATATATATATATATATTT
>NW_015505221.1:931451-938298 GCF_001515645.1 Sinocyclocheilus grahami | reverse complement strand
TATATATATATATATATATATTTTTTATTTTTTATTTTTTTTATTATTATTATTATTATTTTTTTAATGAAAATAACTGAGAACTCCATTAGAACTCTATTAGGAACCTTCGCACAATAAAGTTTTCATCACGGAATTCCTACTTTTCATAGTTTTCCTTTCTTCCTGTTTACTTTAATCCCTCTTGTCATATTTCATTTATATTTACAAAAGTTTTTGCGCTGTTATCTCTCTTTCTCGCTCTCACAGTCCTTTGCTTTGACTATGAATTACCCACTTTTCACTTGTTTTATTTTCACAGTTGTGTAAGTGTGTGTGTGGTAGCGCTGCTGTCAGGATGAGGCCGTCCCTGAGGTGTCTGTACAGATGATGATTTGTATTCTCTCTCTCTCTAATGGTTTTTTCACTTGCTCCCTGCCTCCCCTCTCTCAGCAGGTCTTTCTTGCATAACCATTTATTTAAGAGATTTTTGGCTGTGCCTGGAGGCTCTAATTACAGGCATAGACGGGCCCTATAAAGCCTATTCTCAGTCTTTTATTGACTTTAGCAGCGCTGCCTTGGGCACTTCAATTAAGCATTTATACGAGAAAAATACGGCAATTAAATTAAACCCTGTGTAAAGATACACCGCACCATTTTCGACCCGTACAGGACGGGGCTAAACCAGAGAGAATATCACAAACAGCTGCTGCGAATGACACAGAGACAGAGAGAGAGGAAATGAAGTGACAAAGCGAAAATGAAAAAGACGTGTGATGTGAAGTCTGACATGCGGAAAAAGAAGGGAGACGGAGATAAATTATGTCCGATCATGTAATACAGTTGAAATAGGAAAACTAGATAGACAGACAGACAGACAAACAGACAGACAGACAGACAGACAGACAGACAGACAGATAGATAGATAGATAGATAGATAACCACGGTAACAGAGGGCAAATGCAAGGTCACTGGAGTCTGACCCACACACACACACAAACAGGAAGATCCACTCTACTTTGACCTCTCACTCCACAAGCCGTAATTAAATGTTGTGAAATTCTAGTAGTTTCACACTCAGCAACATCCTCTAGTGTTTCAACACACACACACACACACACACACACACACACACACACACACACACACACACACACACACACACTGTGAATATATTCCATAAAGAAAAGGGTGAAAAACACACTCACAAAAGTGAAATTCAAGAGACTTGTCTCCTTTTTAGAGCTTTTCTTCAAACTGTAAACCTGCCAATTACAAGTTCTCGCACATTTATTTTCCTGCAGCAAATCTTTTAATTCATTTCGATTACTATCGGGGATTCTTTTTTGTGAATCAGTTTGTTCAGAACATTCATTTTAACCATTACAAACGAGAAAATTATTCTATGATTCATTTGAATCATCACTCAAGGGTGTGATGCAAACTAATTTTTTTTAAAATATCTAATTAATTACTGTTATTTTTTACTATGTTTTTGAAAAAGTACCTACACAAAAGAATGATTAATTTAGCAATTAGGAAATTACTGTTTTTTAACATCAATGCACAAAATAATGCTCAATGTTTTAAAATGTAAAGTATACCATATGCAATATTATGCCTGCACATGTCGAGAACCCAGGGTGTCTATGATTGGTTACATACGATTGGCTGGTCCACTTGGATATATAGCCAACTGAATTGAAGCCAAGTGTCACCAAGACTAATATTGTTGATTGAACTCTATGTTTCCTTTTTTTCTCCTCTTCACTTCTGGCAATTTCTGCTCCCCCTCCTGAATCCGGGTTTAATTATTCCACTCACGGTGATGTATTCCAGGTCCCTGTGCTCTAGTTAGTTGGACATGTGCACATATTTAAAATCTGCACTCTGATTGGCGGCACATCAAAGCGCCACGGTAACAGGCCTGCTGCTCTGCAACAATAAAGATCATTCGCAGATTCCGCAAATTCTCATTGGCTCCCAGCAGGACTTTCAGGGCGTCCCAGAATGCTGGGGCAGTGTCCTTTGTGCGGTTCAACAGGTGAAAACACTTCATTAGAAAAAGATTAGAAACGAAAAGTAGAGAGGAAATGGACGCTCAGAAAAATGAGCCAAAATTAAAGTCCCGTTATTAGAAGCATGCTTTGATTTATTGGTGTGTCAAAGTGTAATTGGGTAATAGAGGGATATTTTTCCAAATAATTACTACACTGTATAACATTACAGAGGAGAAAACCAATGAGAAACACTTTATTAAAGTCTATGCAATATATAAACCATAAAACACTTTCCTTAACATAAAAGGCAAATAAATATTTAATATTTCATCAAATTTAAAAAATACAAAATTGTATTGTTCTTCCAATATTATTGTTGAGATACACACACCATACAGGCAAAAAAATGAGCAGTAGAGGGCAGAGCCCATACCATTCAATACCTCTAGTCAAAGGCAAATAGTCACAATTCATAAAACCAGACACAAATGAGTCCACAACAATGAGTATGAAAACTCAAACAAATGCAAATGCAACTGAAAAACTGCTTTCCTCCAAACACCTCATTAGGGATGATGTTTGTACCTTATAGGACTTCACTGATAAACTATCCTCATTATAACTTGCATATCTGATTAGACTTGCAGTTTTTCCCTTAAATTATCTACCAATAACATCTGTATTGATTAATAATCTGTTCTAATAAGACACTTCGGTCTGTCACGACTCACGGTCATTTACGGTCGCTGTGATTTTACCAAGTAAGACATGTTCCTGGATCAACATCTTTTGTTGATCCTGGATCAACATTACTATCCAAAAATACAGACTTAACCCAATCCCTACCCCTAAACCTAACCTTACCCATAATGTATTCCTAAACTCAGTGGGAAATGATATCTGATTAACAAGGGTGTAGAAGCACCTAATCCTGATTGTAAGCCTAAAACTGATATTTCCTGAAAAGTTATCTCTCAATTCTGATTGGTTGATTGGAATGATGTTCCTGGATCAACAAGGATGTTGATCCAGGAACATATTGTACTTGGTGAAATCGCGCTCACCGTCATTTACGCTGCTGCATGATGTTGTGATGTAGTTCATTAAGATGAAATCACTCATGTGGCTTGTTGTTTTAATAAACACTGTCACAATCAGATTTGATCTTTGAGCTGGTTAAAGGAAGGATTTATATGGTCAGTTTTCCTTGTTTATGTCATTTTGATTTTTAAAAACTGTAGTGCTTGAAAACATTGTATTTGCTACAATGTGACATAAAAACAAGCTAATTTGATCTAGACTTGAGAGACAGAGAGAAAACAGAGTGAGAGAGGTGTAGGCTGATCTGTGATCAATCTAGGGTGAAGTGGCTGGAATGAGGGGAAGCGGGTGCCTTCCCCACACACACACACACACACACACACACACACACAGAAAGAGAGAGTGGGCATCTGGACTGGATTGTCACAATCAGATCATGGTAGTGTGGTAGCTTGATGCTTCTGATCTAGCTCTGATACTTCTAGGTTCTAATTGCTGAAATCTGTCACGTTAATTAAATGTAACAAAAATGCACATTTAGGGATGTGCTCAGTAGAAAAGAAAAAATATACTAACAGACAGACAGACAGACAGATAGATTAGATAGATATGCAATTTCATTATTTTTTTACATTAAAATATTGTATAATTTATAAATATTATAAACATTTAATAAAGACAGACAGACAGACAGACAGACAGACAGACAGACAGATAGATAGATAGATAGATAGATAGATAGATAGATAGATAGATAGATAGATAGATAGATAGATAGATAGATAGATAATATGTAATTATTATTTTTATTATTTCCTTTTTCCCCAAAAATATTGTCTAATTTATAAATATTATAAACATTTAATACAGACAGACAGACAGACAGACAGATAGATAGATAGACATGCATTTGCAGACATTTGAGTTTTCAGTCATTTGTTCATTATGCTGTAGTGAGTAAATTACAGCTCTATTTCTGTATTCAAGCTTAATTGTTTCTCTCGACTGAAGAGAGTTCCAGATCAGACAGTATATAAACTCCTGAGCCAGAGCCCTGCATATCTCACCACTGTTTCCTTTATTTACATTTATGTTCCTGCTTATGAGAGAGAGAACATATATGAACTATCACACCGGCTGTGAGAGAATGAAAGAGAGAGAGAACACTGTGTGTGTGAAGGTACATGGTGACCTTACTTTGTGCCAGCATTCATTGCCTGTAGTTCCTGACCCACGCTGGTACACAATGGTACATGCACAGACAATGGTTACGCTGCGCGAACGCACTCCTACTCTCACACACACTCGTCATGCAAACATTTTAAAACACCATTTCCTATATAGAAACAAAATTATGGGCCATGCAGAAAAATGATTACAAAAATATTAATCAATACAGTGTAATCTGAGATCCGTGTGCGTGTGTGTGTGTGCCTGAGGCTGTCCTCTTTGCTCTACAGAACACACAGGTCAGACGTGTCCACATGTGATGGGCGGTAAATCTAAAACATATCCCACCGCAAATGAAAATCATATCACATGCATAATACACCAAGCCGTCACGTGTAAAATGACAAACTTCTGTGAAGTACAAAGAGATCAGGTTGACATATAAACATGGTGATGTGAACTACAAATAGATTCATTTGTAATCAAATCTATTCCCGGGTATTACAAATTCTGTTCAATTTGGCCAAGAACATGACTGATTTAATCAGCCAAGAACTGCCCAGAACAATGAACAACAAAAAGGAAAAAAGAATGTGTTTTTAATAGAGGGACCAAGAGGGACTATAAGCAGAATTATAGATGTTATTTAAATGAAATTTGTCCGTTTTTACATATGTTCAGCACTGCAAATTGTACATAAAAACGCCCTGATTTAAACATTTAAATTTAATAGAGTTTAAAGTTAGCAACCATTTTCAAACACACACATGCTCTGTGCACAAAGACCTCTCGTGTTATCTTTATAACCCGTTTTAAAACCAAAAAAAATAAAATTGCATAGAAACACAGGCATGTTTCAGAGTGATTTCCTTTCTGTAAAGGTCAAAATGTACAAACTGAATCAAGTCGGTCAACAGTTGAGTGTTTACTAAGGTTATTTAATGCTTGATAGAAGCTGAACCACACTGATACTTTTCTGAGAGATTCAGTGAACTCACTCTCTGAAGTGCAAATCAATTCTTGTGTTCTGTGTTAATGTTTAACATTCAAACAAAACCAAAGGGAGTTTCGAGTCTGATGGTTCTCAGTTGGATTGTGTCAATTCTGAATGAGGTCATCCTCATCTCGCAATGATATCAAATTCACTGTAACTTTATTGGCATGATAAACAGAGAATTCAGGGGATCAACAAACTCTGCCAGTAATCATTTTGCCCAAGAGTTTGATTACGAGCGATGATGCAACTCATCCGCTCGCCAGATTTACAGCCAATCAGCATCTATCGACCCGTCTGCTCTGGATTTAGGACATTACCTACAGACGCATCGATTAACACTCGTCTACTACACAGACTTGCTCATGTCTCTATCAGTCGTTACTCAAACTGTCACAGAGACAGACAGATGGAAAGACAGAATGACAAAAAGACCCACAGGAACATTTTATTGTTTTGAATGATACTGGCATCTTCATATCTCATTGACACACTTGTATATTACTCTTCTGAAACTCCATTGTAGTCTATGGTCTATATCGCAGGAAAATAAACTTGGGCAGCCAAAGTCTCCATTCGTTCTCCATTTAATCTCACGGCAGCCTAGCAGAAATTTGACCGAGCCGTTATGCTACTGTAGCATCATTTGCTCGAAAAACCACACGCCACAACCATGCATGATCATGAGTCAGCTCCACACACACACACAGCTATGAGTGAACTATTAACTGAACCTTTAAACCACATGGCCGCAGTCACACACACAAAACCTTACTAGCATAACATCTATAACTTTAAACACAACAGAACAGAGGCAAGCAGACGGCAAGAATGGCCATCAAAGGCACAAGGCAAAGACACCAGTGGGTAGCCATTGGGACAGGAGCAGCAAACTAAAAATGAAAATGACCAATGATCATACAACAGGCATAGAATGCATGGAAACAGTTTTGTCAATAGTTATAACACAACCTTTTTAACATTTACTGTATTATTGATATTATTTAATAAGTTTGGGGTCTGTAAGATGTATTATGTTTTTGAAAGAAGCCTCTCATGCTCACCAAGGCTGCATTTATTAGTTGAAAAATTCAGTAAAATTAGTAATGTTGTGAAACATTATTTCAAATTAAAATATTTTTTTCTGTTTTAATATATTTGAAATGTGATATATATATATATGAAGAGTTCATTTGCAAAAAACGATAACTCCGATAACTCCGATTTTTATTGCGCATTCCAAGTAATATCAATCAAACTGCATTTGGGTTGTTTTGATTAAAAGGGTCATATGATGCGATTTCATTTTTTCCTTTCTCTTTGGAGTGTTACAAGCTCTTGGTGCATAAAGAAGATCTGTAAATTTGCAAAGACTAAAGTCTCAAATCCAAAGAGATATTCTTTATAAAAGTTAAGAGTCAGCCACACCCCCTAAAACGGCTCGTTCGAACACGCCCCCACATATCTACCTCACTATGTGTAACGCCGCCCAAATGTTCACGCAAAGAAAGAAGGCGTAACTTTTAGTCTCACTGTAGTATTGTTGCCGCTGCCGCCATGTCCTGAAGACGCTGTGGGCTTCGTTGTGAAAGCGAAACTACTTTGTTTGGTCTTCCAAAAGAGTACGCTATCCGCTTCGTCATGCCTGGAGCTGATCCGTGCT
>NW_015505221.1:930154-931399 GCF_001515645.1 Sinocyclocheilus grahami | reverse complement strand
TCAGAGCACACCTCGCTTTTTCAGACCGATGAGCTTTGTAAAAATCGACGCGTTTCAAAAAGGTGGGGCATAGAGGAGAAACAATAATGTACAGTATGTGGAAAATAATGGGTTTTTTAAACTTTAAACCACATAAACACATTTCATTACACCAAATACACAAAATAATGTTCTTTTTAGCAGCATCATATGACCCCTTTAAGTAATAATAACTTAAACAAATACAGGTAATTTACAAAATTAAAGTTAATTGAAAGTATGTTTTATTTACATATTAAAAGTTTGTTTTATAGCAAAAGCAGATACGTAACTCCAGCAGTCGTTTTTTGGCAAAAGCAGATAACTCCACATTTCATGTTTTAGAGTTTAAAAAAAACACTTGTTTAATCTTTGTAATCTCCTCAGATGACAATGTAGATGCCTGACAAACGTTGTTGTTGTTGTGATCATAAACTGTATGGAAGTGATTACACGCAATACACGGAGCTTTTCCCTCACCATTGTAACACGCTGCTTTTGCAAGGTTCTGTGAAAATGTTTCAGCTTTTATTTTCCTTTTTCACCCTGAAGTAGATATCACAAATTTGTCGAAATTATCCATCCTCGATAACTTTTAGTCCGCTTTGACGAAACTCCTCTCAGCTAGCATGTCTTTTCAAAGTGAAAGTAGCCTTGTCTCCTGACCTGAATACAATACTTCTGTTCAAAAACAACAATGGCGCTTGTCGGCTTCTGCAGTAAAACGTGAACTCGCGATGCCTTGAAAGTGGACAAAACCGGCTTTTTTGACAAAACGTGTTTAGGGTTTAGATCGCGCTATATGTGGAGAATAATGCATGGCAATCAGCTCTTTTTTATTTTACGTGGCGGTTTATGGCGGTTTATCGGTTTTTGCAAATTAACTCTTCATATATATATATATATATATATTACTCTAGAGATTGTCATTTTGACATGTTTACTTATCTGAAGCCATGGCACAGACCTTCAGCTTGCTTTGACTCCCATTTAAGAGACAAAAATCCCAGAGTCTTTCACTGAAAATGATAGAATGCCACTCTTTCTAGAGCTTTTAGCTATGTCTATCAAACTCGCCATAGCAACAACATATTAATTGCAACCACCCAGAACACCCTAACTTTCTAACTTTTAAATAAGGCTTCTTAACATATTTTCAAACTTTCCAACAATGTTTTGTAAGCAAACATTAAAGCTTGTCTTGACTGTGTGCATGTACTGTACCCT
>NW_015505221.1:910271-930142 GCF_001515645.1 Sinocyclocheilus grahami | reverse complement strand
ATATATATATATATATATATATATATATATATATAATTTATTTAACCATGCCAATAAAGCTGTTTTAATCTTAAATGAGAGAAAGGGCTAATGTACAGCATGACTTAAAGGACCCTTGAGACCTCTATCCAAATGTGTTGTCTATGCAAATGAGATTGTTAATGACACCAGTTAATTAAAACACAAGTGATGTGGACCCCGACAACCAAACTTTCTCTCTTAGAGTTATGAGCATGTTGACACGTCTCTCTCGCTCTCTCTCTCCATTCATCCACCCTCCCTCTCTCTTTCCCCCTGCCCTAATGGATCCTCTTTATCTAGGCTGACCTAACCGTTGTCAGAGACGCTGGATTTGTGAGGTCTCTAAGTGTGCTTGGACCCAAGGGGAAACTCTGTGTTTGTGTGTGTGTTTGGATTAGTTCCATTGACTCACTCTCTTGGGCCTTTTGCATTAACCCAGCATCAATGCAAATAAGAAGATGGTGTTTGAAAAGAAAGAAGGATGAGCCTCCTGCCATCTTGCCATCTGACTGTTAAATTAAGAAAAAGATAGGGAGAAAGAGGGAGAGAGATGAAGAGAAAGATGCAGGTTTGTATGGCACTGTGGATATGGACAGAAAGCATACAAAATATATAAAAATATAAATAATAAAATGTGCATAAAACTAATTTCTGCAAAAAAAAAAAAAATATAGCATTGATATGCCTTACATTATACTACCTTACATGTGTATATCAGTGCTATTATTTATGTATAATTGGGATACTATTTAAATACGTGAGATACTGTTTATATTATATTTTGAATTAGTTTCCATTTTCATTTATATTTTCTTAATGTTTTAGTCATTTTGTTGTGTGCTTTTGTCATTTCTTTTAGTTTTATTTTTTTTAATTCATCTCTATAGTTTTTATTATTTTTATTAAAATTTTAGTTAAGTAGTACATTAAGTACTAAATGTAAATATATCGTTTATAGAATTGACTACAGAGAGAGAGAGATGCAGGTTTGTATGGCTCTTTGAAACTGTTTATATGGTTGAGAATCAATTTGCGCTGAGGGTTGTATGTGTGTGTGTGTGTGTGTGTGTGTGTGTTCTCAGTGATTTGGCTTATTGTTGTGTCTCAATAAGTCAAGTGGGCGCTGATGGAATGCACTTGACTTTTGACCTGATCTATCCTTTCATCTGCTCTATTCTCTTCTTTATTGCCCCTTTTATCTCTCTCTCTCCCTCTCTCTTTTTTCCCATCCCTGGTCTGCTTCACGTCTTTTCAGCTGCTACTGTTGAGTATTAGTTTTAAAGGGACAGTCATCTAAAAATGAAAGTTCTGTAATCTTTTACGCACCCTCATGTCTTTCCAAAACGATAGCTTTCTTTCTGAAAGCTATGAATGTAAATTTCTAATGATAGCTGATTACATTTAAATTTCTAAAGATAGCTGATTAAATTTAAGAACATTTTAGCCTCTCTTTTCATATAATGTAAGTAAATGGGGATTGAACCTGTCAAGCTCCAGACAAAAAAGCACCATGAAAGCATTATAAAAGTAGTCCATGAGACTGCTATATTACAAGTCTTCGGCAGCCAAAAAATAGTTCTGTGTAAGGAACAGGCCAACATTTAAGAGAGTAATTACAGAAAAACGTCCCTTTCTGCAAAACAAATATGGCACCATTGACGTTAATGACATTTGGTCATGATATATAAGAGAATCAATGGCATCTTCCACCAATTTCAGTCTGTTTCTCACACAAAGCTATTGTATGACTTAAGAAAAAAATATTATAACAAATAGGCTGCTTTAATTTAGCTTTTTTGATATATTTGGAGTCTGACAGACCCAGTCCCCTCTGATTTAGAGTAGATAAAAAGTTTTGGAACAACATGAGGGTGAGCTAATGATGAGAGAATACAATTTTTAGGTGAACTATCCTTTTAAAGACTCAAAAAAAGAGATGTTTAATGGGAGAAAGACCAGGAGGAAATAGTGGAGGACAGAATTAAATTACAGCACAAATGTGTAAAAACACAACACAGGTGTAGAAAGATAAAAACCGTGTGTGTGAGTGAGCTCAGAAAGTGGATATGGGCTTTTTAAACACAGCTTAACACCTTCTGCATAAAGGCAGTGGAGAAACGTGAGCCGTGTGTTAACGTGAGAGGGAATGAAAGTCCATTCTGAGGGTCAGCACTAATCTGGACACTTTAAACACAGGTGCATGTACAAACCCACATACAGATGACAAACTCGATCGAGTTATCGTATCAGATTCCCGAACTCTCCCATTCTCCCTTCATTAAACCCATTCTATTTATGTACATGACTAGTTTTCTTTTGCGTTCTCCTTCCATTCGCGTCTCTGCGTTTCTCAGTCAGATGCGTTTACAAAGACAGCAATGCTGAGAAAGAGAAGAACTGTGGAGATTAGAAAAAAGATCTTTTTTCTTTCTCAGATAACCTCACTCTTTCTCTCTGTCAGTATATTTCCTCTTTGTATTTTCTTTCTGTGATATTTTCTCCCATTACTAGTCACTCATTTAGTTTCCCTTTCATTCCTAAACCTTTTTTCTCCCCCTTTTTTTTCTCGCGAAGCAGAGCGGCCCTGCTCACAGACGGCCCTGCGATCCCATCAATCACTTTAACATGCTAATTAGTGGGATTTATTTTATTCTGCAAAAAATAACACTCAGGATCCCATTACACTGCCTGCCCCGGGGCAGCAGTCTGAGTGTGTGTGTGTGTGAGAGACTGAGTGGCTGAACACGTGTGTGATTGTGTGTGTGTGTATAATAGGTAAAGAAGCATATGTGAGAGCAAATAAATATTATATGGGTTCCTATGTGTGTATGTGAGGGAATATTCATTTAAAAAAAATTATGAATATTCCATGGAATTCTTCTCTTGCTGTATGTGTCTTAACCCACAATGTATAAATAATAAATACACATGAAATATATTCAATAAATATTATTTAATACAGTGAAAACACAAAAAATCAAAAGAATGTATGCCTGTATATATATATATATATATATATATATATATAATACACACACACACTCATATATGTGTGTGTATGTATATATATAAATATATATATATATATACACATATATTTAAACGAAAGTTGAAAATAGCATAACAAAAACACCAGTTTCTTTAAAAAAATCTAATTATTAAATGAAATCTAATTTATATATTAATTACATGTATATATATATATATATATATATATATATATATATATATATATACATACAGCCTGTATGTGTAAAAGATAGTTCTGTGATATGATAGTGTGATGGATGACAGAACCCTCTGCTATCTATCACCAATGATTTCATGTGCATTAACATGTACGTGACAGCTCTAATCTTCCACAATCATCTTCAGTCTCAATCTTTGCCTTTGAGCATGAAATTAATCTGTTCTATAAGTGAATTAATCTGAAATGACATGGCCACTACATCTTTCCTCGTTATCTTAATTAGTAATTTATAAAGCGGGGGCTTCCTGTTCCCGCAAGTTTTATTAACACATTAACATACGTAACAAGGACATAGCTCCCGCCCAACGCACTAGCGCGCACTTTGTAGTGGCTGTCTTCTCTCTTCTCTCTGCCTGTTATCGCTGCTCTCTTCCGCAGATGATCGCTTCAGTGGAGGACTTCTTGGAAAGTCAGGAATAATCAGTGGTAATTGATTAATATATGCTAATAAGAAGTCAGGTAGCTTAGCTAACAGGCTAATATTGATTAAACGTTTAGGGTGAAGTTACAAGGACAAAAAGCCATTGAAACAAGATGTGACTGAAAAAAAGAGGTAAAGAATGAACAGAACTGTTGAATTTTAATACGTTTAAGGAATGTGGGTGAGGTTTTGCGACAGGAGAGGTGTCGCAGATGCTGTGATGAGGTGCGGATGAAGCTTTCCATGTTTGACTGTGTGTTTCTGTCTGTGTACCATGTGTGTTTCATGTGTGGAGGGTAGTTAAGAAGCACTACCCACTTTAACACACATACAGACACATGTAGAGAGAGAGAGAGATTGACATTTTCCAGATTGCCAGATTGTTTTCAGAAGCAGATGACATCACTCTCATTACGGCTTCTAAAATTAAACACACAAGTCAGCGTTACTGACACACACATACAAGAGCGAACAGTGTGTTTGTACATGTTGCTAGGGAAAAAAAATCTCCAGATCAATTTTATATAAAGAAATTATTACTTTTATTCACTAAAGACATTTATAAAGATTTCTATTTTGTTCTTTTGAACTATGTCTTTTTTATATGTATTTTTGTTCAAATAAATGCAGCCGTGGTGAGACTTCTTTCAAAAACAACAAAACATTTAATAAAAGACATAATATATAGAAATATAACATTAATCAGATTTATTTTAAGTATATATTAAGTTTATTATTCATTGGGGTCCAAAGTCAGGAACAACAACTGAATTTGTTTCTAATGTAACAAAGTAGGCTAGAAATTGTGTAGAATATTAAACCCTAAACTCCTTAAATAATAAAAAACTTTATTTGCAGTTTAAAAAAAAACCTCACTTACAGGAGCTTGAAATCCCAAAATAATCAGCATATATGGCTTAAAACTTTAATAGACTGTGTACCTGGGGGTAGAGTTTGGTGGTGAGACATACCCTGACATGCAATGTAAGAGGAGTTTATGAGACGGAGATTTAGTCAGTGTTTTGTTTTTTTTCACACACACACACACACACACACACACACACACACACACACACACACACACACACACACACACACACACACACACACTGTGAGAGCGCTTTAGCCAGGCCTGTCTGGCCAACACATTGTAATTTATGAGCGTTCAGAGCTGTCACGTTGACATCTCAATTAAGCTCCTAGAACACCATACACCGCAGCTGCTGCTACACACACACACACACACACACACACAGTTTTGGCTCACAGACTCTGGCACACACTCTCAGATAACTCCTGCTGTAAATATTTGAGGCTGAAAACAAAGAGGAGTCAGGGATCCATTTAGCCAGTTTGAAAACATGACATTGTGATTAGAAGACAGAGAGAGAGAGACATTGAATGGAGGACTGGCTACAAGCCATCCAGATTTAAAGATGAAGGCCAGAAGAAGGGGAAAAAACGAGCGATGAGATGAGGAGAATAGAACAAAGAGTGAGGCTCAGAGCGAAGAACTGATCAGAAAGGAATAACAATATAAAAAAGTTGAGAGAGGGGAGAGATAGGAGAGAGAGAGAGCACAGAACTGAACTACTGTTTAAAATGTAATCTGATGAAAACCATATGATCATTGAACATCTGCACACACATATGCACGCACATTCAATACAGTAGTAAAATATCATAAAACCATGACCTTCATGCAAAGTTATTGACACAGATACTGACTCTGTGTGTGCATAATTAAAATACTTGGATGTGTTAAATTATGTAGTAAACATTTGTATGTTAAGGTCGATTTAAGTACTGATTGTGTGTAATGAATGTTTGTAGCTCTGTTTCAAAGCTTACTGATCTGCCTCACTGTCTACTGCTGATAGCAGCATTCTAAATATCGAAGAGAAGACTGATTTGTTGTTCTCTACAAAGGCAGCATCATTGATTTCAATAGCTTTAAATTATAATGATTCTAAGCTAACAGCCCAAACACTCTAATATAAATATAAAACTATATATAATATGATATAACAATGTAATAAAACATCTATCAATTCATTAAAATAATATTAAAATATTACTATATATATATATATATATATATATATATATACACACTTAATATTTAAATACACATGTATAACATTTAAATAAATCAATTTAGAGAAATAATATAAAAAGATGAAACTGTATAATAACACACAATATACACACATGCTGGCTTAGTATTTGGCTCACTAGGTTTCAGTACAGGCAGATGTGGATGTGTTAAGTGTTGTTAAGTACTGCATGTGTGTGTCTGGTTGTGTTGAGTGATGCTGGGCAGCAGATCTCATGTCTGCTCAGATGTCACACCACATCATGCCACTGACTGGCATTCACCTAACGAGCTGCAATTAAGCGCTGAGATCCACTCATACAGCAGAGCGCTAACGAGCTTTATGAGGGTCTCAATTATCAAAGCCTTGAGCGACATGCCGACAGAAAAACACTCTCACGTGCGAGGTAGATGCATTACAGATGTCTGCATTATTTATAAGATGCTAAATAACGAATTATGAGTATTTCACTTGTCCATGCTTCTCATAACTAAATATGGCTGTGTGATGGTGAGGAAGGGTTACAGTAAGGTAAGGTTTGGCATACAGATGTGAAGGAATTTCTAAAATTAACAACTGAATAAAACAAATAAATACATTTAATATTATTATTATTAATATTTTTTTTAAATAAATGAACTTTATTTATAATTATAATAATAAAATTAAATATATATAATATATTTTTATTTTTATGAAATATTTATTATAGAATTAGATATTTATTATATAATTTATACAATGCCTTTCTAACACTCCTACCCTAATAATGAAAGTAATAATTAATTAGTAAGTAAACATTTATTGATATAGCACCTTTCAAAACAAAGTTACAAAGTGCTTTACAATAAAAAGATCAGTACAGTAACAAAATACAAAAAAATACCATCAAAACTAAGAAAAAGCCATACGATAAAAATTAGTCTTAAGAAGAGACTTAAAAGAGGATACAGTAGGAGCCTGCCAAATATCCCCAGGCAGGGAGTTCCATAGCTTAGGCACACGGATAGCAAAAGCGCGGTCACCTTTGGTAACAAGTCGAGATTTTGGAACCATTAATAGGGCCCTACCGGAGGATCTCAAGCAGCGATCAGGCTCATAAGGAATTAATAAATAACAAATATAGGCAGGAGCCTGACCCTTCAAGGCCTTAAAAACAAGCAACAAAATCTTAAAATCAATTCTAAAACTCAAAGGCAACCAGTGAAGAGCAGTAAGAATCGGTGTAATGTGGTCACTTTTCTTAGAACGTGTTAAAAGCCTAGCAGCAGCATTTTTAATCAGCTGCAATCTTTGGAGAGTTCTCTTGCTAATACCAGAATAAAGTGCATTACAATAATCAAGTCTGGAAGAAATAAAAGCATGAATGACCTTTTCCAAATCTGCCAAAGAAAGGAATGACTTTATCTTCGTTAGTTGCCTCAGTTGTGCAAAACAAGACCGCACCACTTTAGTCACCTGAACATCAAAAGACCTAAGACCTAAAAGACACCTAAGTTGCGAGCCTCTTTTCGAACATTATTAGATAAGGCACCCAGACTAGAGGAGAGATTATTAATACTAGCGCTACTGGGGACGCATGGGGTAATTATAAGCACTTCTGACTTGGAGTCATTCAACTGCAGAACATTTTTCGACATCCAATTTTTGATTTGCATGACATAATATGGGATGTATCAATAATACCAGGCTTTACCGGGACATACAATTGCGTATCATCTGCATAGCAGTGGAACTCAATGTCATAACTGCGCATAATTTGACCCAGGGGTAACATGTAGATAGTAAACAGAAGGGGACCTAAAATAGATCCCTGAGGGACCCCACAAAATAAAGGAGCACAAGAAGAGGAGGCATCTCCAAGCACTATGGAAAAAGACCTATTCGACAAATGAGAAATAAACCAATCCAGAGCTACATCTCTGATTAATTCTGTTGCTAGTAAAATAATCTAAGAATTTTAGTGACAATGTTATTTATAATAATATAACATTATTCAGGAATTCTACACACGTTTTTTTGTACACAAGTTAAACGGAGTTCATGACCTTTACATGACCCCAAATTGTGAGAATTAAAAAAAAACATTCTGGTATAAATTCTCTTTCATTCAAAGAACGGTTTAAAGAAAACTGAAACATGACCTTAACTTCCATATTTTCCTGGGAAACCGATGTCATACGGCTTCAGAAGATTTAGAATATGAATCCGGCCAAACATGGGTCCTATATTTAAATAATAAATCATCTCGTTTGCATACTACTTTCTATAAAGGCAGCTCTAAGTGTTTCAGGGTATTTTTTTTGGTAACAATAATACATAAATAAAAGAAAATAACAAGTAACAAGCGCTAAGTGCAATAATGAAAAAAGGGGTGAATAATAATAACACTAGTAATAATAATTTTAAATATAAAATAAAACTAAACAAAATTACAAATTAGAAGGGGGTATAATAACAATAACAACAATAATAATAATAATAGATTATAAAAATAAAGTAAAATAAAATAAAATAAAATACATGCCTAATTACAACTAGTAAAAGGTTTTAGATTTTTGGGGCATAATATCTAAAGCCAGCTTCATCTGATCTGCTCAGGTTTACAATACATAAAAAAACCTCTACAGAATAAAGAAAGTTATATGGGTTTGGACTATTCAGCTGCTTTATGATGTTTTATCCCATTTCTGATCACTTGATGATTAGACTTTGAGCCTTACAGACACACTCACTCACACACTTTATCTGGTCCTGCCTTAATACCACAGTACAGAGCTCTTAAAGTTCAATCAAGAATCATTGGAGAGTGTATCTGCATGTCCCGACCGTGTGTGATTGCTTTAATGCATGTGAAGAGAGGAAAACAATCATCAAATAAATACAGAAAAACAAACATTTAATGTTTAACAGCCATTAGGGGCTTTGATTGGTGTGTGAATGTATGTGTGTGCACACCTCCTCCTCCCTGCGTGTTTTCGCCTCAAAACTTATAATTTAATAAAAGTGTAGATTAATGGCTGAATTCGATGTGGCTGGAGTGGCTGGTTTAGTGTTTAAAGTTTTCTTGATAAGAGCACATCAAACAGCCCATGTGTTTACAGCCCTAAAGCCTGATGCTGTTATCAGGACTAGGCAGCCACACTCCTCTATTCACACTCCTCCATTCTTACGTTCCCTCGTTCCTTCTTTTCCAGCATCTGCGGTGTGCTATGGGGGGCTTAGTACAGCAGGACTGAGAAAGAAAGAGATCTGGACCATAGCCATTCCTACACTGATATTCGCCATAATATCACAACTTTTGTATGAAACTCATGAGTGGCGGCACGCCAACCTGCTTCCACTGTCAACTTTTCACAACACTTCTTCTCTTTCACTACGTTTATCTTGTCAATACATCAAATGTCCATTCTGCACTCATTATCTACATATTTTACGAAAGCGTAATTTTTAGATGATTTTAAATTCTCTGGGCCAACACTGATATGACAACTAGAAAGAAAGGTGGCCTATGGCCAACATAATGCGGATACATTGTTCAATATATATAATACACTTCAACAAAGAATACAAATGTGCTGAATTACAAAGAAATTAAAAATAATTATAATTTTACTCATTTAAAAATGTCATAAATTGTTAATTATAAATACATTTTAAATTATTGATTAAAGTATTGTGCTTTCATTTTTTTAATAATAAAACTGTTATTATTATATAACATAACAAAATAAGTAGCAAGAGAAACTCGGTCAGATTTCTCCAACGTCTTCTCTAAATGCTCATCTTCGAGTCAACAAAGTACTAAATTCAACTTAAGAGGTAAAAATTTAATAATAATAAAAATAATAATTATTATTATTGTTGTTGTTAGTAGCAGTAGTATTTTACTCAAAACAAAACAAAAAAACTTTACTATCCATTGACAAAGCCCTCAGCAGAATTTGGAACTGACAAAGTGGTGAGATAAAAATGCCTATAATTTAGAAATGACCAAATATTGGACTGGTTGATGCATCACTAGATATGGTTGGCCCTTAAGGTGAAAAAAATTCAGAATTTTGAGAAATGGAATAATCAATTGGACACTCTTATTGGTAGCTGAAAAAATGACTATTTAACCAAAGCATTAATCAAACACTCAAGTGGTTGGTATAACTTTGTAAATGACAGATGTTTCCATTCTAGCTGTCTGCAATAAGGCCTGTATTTCTGATGCAGCTTTTGTGGTTTAAGGGCATTAAAGTTGTTTTATGGAACAAGAACTGCATGAGCCACAATGTCATTGTTGGCTATGCAAGATATTGAGGTCAGATGCATTTAAATGTAGTCATCTTGGTTTCAGCCCTTTAAAACTCAATTCCTTGTTCCACACTACATCATTTTTTACCTCTCGAGCTGAATTCATCACCTTAGTTGACTTTGCAAAAATGAAGCAGAACGCTGAGGGAAGACGTTGGAGAAATCCGACCAAGTGGCTTCTCTCACCGCGGCATCTGGAGCCCGTCTGGCACTATTATTACCTGTAACTGTTATTCTATCACCTTTAAAATATTCTAGTCCTCGAAAAATATCCTGAGTCGATGACATACGTTATAACTTTGCCGGGCAGCTTTTGACGAACACAGCAGAAAGACACTGGGTCATTCATAGTGTCAAGTGAAGTGTTGTGAACATAAGCAGGAGGAAAGAGTTTTATTTCAATTAGTTTTGGTAAATGAAGGTCTAGAATGAAGCAGCTGAAAAAACTTGGGTCTGGAAATATTACACGTCTCCTCCAAGATGTCTGTGTGTGAGAGAGAAAAACTGAGAGCAAGTTGGAGAGAGAAAGGCTGAATCCCATTTCACATAAGGGATTTTAACGTCTTTTTAAAGCCTAGATTAAGTAAGACTTCAAATTTAAAAGGGGTTACAAAGCACTGCTCCACAACAGAATTACGATGCCAAAAGAATACAGTATGAAACAATAATGTGCTGGAATGTTTCAGTGAGCTGTTGAACAACCAATCATAACTGCTTCAGTGCCTGATTCATTAATTATTCATGAGCTTTGTACAGCTGTAGAAATTTAAAACAGGTTGTGTGCTTGACATGTGTCAAACTGGTCCAATTAACGTTTTTGAGTGAAAAAAATATGCAAATAATAACTTTAACCTGGAATTTGCTAATTTACAATGTGAAATCACAAAATTTGACTTAAGCAAGAATCATTACGAACACAAAGTGAAGTATGAATTGTATGAAACATGGAATAAAATAACCCAGGATTGTTAACCCAGGGTTAAAAGTGTAAAAAGACCAATACTGCACACTTTATATACTGCCTTTGTCACAAATTGTTTGCATTTGCATGAAAGCATTAGTCAAATTCATTACATTTACATTTACTTTCAGGTTCATACATTTAAAAACTGCTGTGGCAGCTTTGACCTCACTCTCCTTGACATTTTTCTTCAACTGAAAAAGTAGATAGAGAACCGTCACAAACATCTCTCCATAGAGCAAGGAATTGTGGGAAATATAATCCTAAAATTCATGCCAAGCGTGCACCTATTGCATATTATTTTCAACATACTATGATTTGAAAGCTGTAAATTTGCATACTATTTATGATGATAATACACAAACTGTGTTGAAGCCAAAAAAAAAGAAAAGACACACGAAAAAGAACGGACTAACTTTAACATTTCAAAATCTAGTAACATCTAATGTGTGAAGCTCAGAGTGTGTATTATTGCTCAACACCAACACACGGAGGTTTCAGTACTTCGGAAAGTCTAGTGTGTGTGTGTGTTGTGATGTGATGTATCTTCAGTAACTGACAGCCAATCCGAGCCGTCAGCCCTTTCTTCCTATTTTATTAGTCTAATTAAAAGCCCAGCATTTGTCTCGGTGATGACCAGCGGGCCGATGGAGGCGTTATTTACCGAGCAGGCATCCATAGTGAACCCGTTACCATAACGACCGGCCTCACTGATTGTTTCCCTGACAACAGAATGCATCATCATCCTCTCATCCACATACACAGTGAAAAACGGATGGCCCCATTGAGTATAACACCCCAGTGTAGCCTTACTGAGAGCTCTGCACATAAATAAGAGTGACATGGCTGGATCAGACCCGTATCTGTGTGTGTGTGCGTGTGTGTGTGTGTTGATGGATAGTGAGTGTGATTCAGTGTAAATAGCCATAATGCCTTATCTCCTCCTCAACTACAGCTCTTTTATTTACGATCACCAAAGGCCACCACACACACACACACACACACACACACACACACACACACACACACACACACACACACACACACACACTTCATGCAAGCTAACTTCCCTTACAAAAGTACTGTGGCGGTACCATAGTCTATACATTGCATCAGCAAAACCATGGCATTTTGGTATATACCACACAGAATGATTACTACACTGAACAAAATTATAAACGCAACACTTTTGTTTTTGCCCCCATTTTTCATGAGCTGAACTCAAAGATCTAAGACTTTATCTATGTACACAAAAGGCCTATTTCTCTCAAATATTGTTCACAAATATGTCTAAATCTGTGTTAGTGAGCACTTATATGTGTGGCCACAATAAAAGGCCACTCTAAAATGTGCAGTTTTACTGTATTGGGGGGTCCGGGGGGGTCCAAAAACCAGTAAGTATCTAGTGTGACCACCATTTGCTTCACACAGTGCAACACATCTCCTTCACATAGAGGTGATCAGGTTGTTGATTGTGACCTGTGGAATGTTGGTCCACTCCTCTTCAATGGCGCCACAGAAGACACTGGCGCCGCCGCAGCCGCCATTGCTTACCAGCAAACTCTGGAGAAGGGTCTGGCTGCAGACATGCACTTGCACTCTCAGACATCTGCACTTCCGCGAGTGATGTCACTTGCAGTGTTTTTTATTTTATTTAATTTATAAAAAAAAAAAATTATTGAATCTCTTAACATTTTACACAAGTAGCCAGGTGGTGAAGACAAGAAAAAAGAAACTAAATCACGAAGTCACTTGCAACCGCCGCTTGCACTCTCAGCTACCGTGACGTCACTTGCAATCGACACAAATCCTGCGTGTTGCCAATGGAGACAAGACGCTGTGGTGGTTAAATGATTCAAACTAATTTAGTACTATAACATACAGGGTCCTGCAAGTCATCTGTAGGAGAAAAAGACAAGACCCGCAAAACGTGGCCACAGAACAGCAGAATATGAACGCAATGCGTAAAGTCTCTCATGAAGTGCTTTTAAACCTCCCGTAGAAAACCATTATCTTGTTTTCAGCTTCCAGGAATTGTGTACAGATCCTTGTAACATGGGGCCGTGCATTATCATGCTGCAACATGAGGTGATGGTCGTGGATGAATGGCACAACAATGGGCCTCAGGATCTCGTCACGGTATCTCTGTGCATTCAAAATGCCATCAATAAAATGCACCTGTGCTCGTTGTCCATAACATACGCCTGCCCATACCATAACCCCAATGCCACAATGGGCCACTCGATCCACATTGTTGACATCGGCAAACCGCTCACCCACACGACGCCATTCACGCTGTCTGCCATCTGCCCTGTACAGTGAAAACCGGGATTCATCCGTGAAGAGAACACCTCTCCAAAGTGCCAGACGCCATCGAATGTGAGCATTTGCCCACTCAAGTCGGTTACGACGACGAACTGCAGTCAGGTCGAGACCCCGATGAGGACGACGAGCATGCAGATGAGCTTCCCTGAGACGGTTTCTGACAGTTTGTGCAGAAATTCTTTGATTATGCAAACCGATTGTTGCAGCAGCTGTCCGGGTGGCTAGTCTCAGACGATCTTGGAGGTGAAGATGCTGGATGTGGAGGTCCTGGGCTGGTGTGGTTACACGTGGTCTGCGGTTGTGAGGCCAGTTGGATGTACTGCCAAATTCTCTGAAACGCTTTTTGAAACGGCTTATGGTAGAGAAATGAACATTCAATTTACGGGCAACAGCTCTGGTGGACATTCCTGCAGTCAGCATGACAATTGCACGCTCCCTCAAAACTTGCGACATCTGTGGCATTGTGCTGTGTGATAAAACTGCACATTTTAGAGTGGCCTTTTATTGTGGCCAGCCTAAGGCACACCTGTGCAATAATCATGCTGTCTAATCAGCATCTTGATATGCCACACCTGTGAGGTGGATGGATTATCTCGGCAAAGGAGAAGTGCTCACTAACACAGATTTAGACAGATTTGTGAACAATATTTGAGAGAAATAGGCCTTTTGTGTACATAGAAAAAGTCTTAGATCTTTGAGTTCAGCTCATGAAAAATGGGGGCAAAAACAAAAATGTTGCGTTTATAATTTTGTTCAGTGTATATTACTGTAACAAGCTATTTATGTGAATCTCCAAAGAATACCATGGCAACACGATGTACATCCAAAAATCATGCTGTTACCACAGTAAAAGAAATAACACCATGATACATGTTCAAAAACATGGTATTATCATAGTACATTTCTAAAAAACAGGGAATTATTATTGTGAAAATGCAAAAACATGGTAATACCAATGTAAAAGCAAAAAAAGGCATTTTCATGATACAAGTGCAAACATGGTACTATAATGGTAAATATGCTAAATATTGTAATACCATGGTACATGTCCAAAAACCATATTACCACAGTAAATGTAAAAAAAATACCATGGTACATGATTAAAAACAGGTAATTACCATAGTGCATGCAAAAAGACATGGCAATGTACATGTCCAAAAAGCATGGTATTATCATGGTAAATCTGCAAAAAAAACAAAAAACATGGTAGTATCATGGTACACATTTAAAGCATGATTTTACCAAAAACGTATTACGATAGTACATGCACAAAAACAATGGTAACATTATGGTAACACGGTAATACCATCGTGAATTGTTCACAAAACAAAGTATTAGAATTGGAAATGTCCAAACAAACATTGTATTACTATACTGTAGTACATGTCCACAAAACAAGGTATTACGGTGGTAGACATCCAAAACACATGGTATTCTCATTCTAAAAGTGAAAAACATGGTATTATCAGGGTATAACTGCAAAAAAACATTGTACATGTCCAAAAAAAAACATGATTTTACTACAGTACATACTAAAAATCATGATAATACTATGGTAAAAGCGCAAAAAGACATGGTAATATTATGATACATTGTGTACAAAAGTTTTACAATGGTGAATGTCCAAAACTGTATTTTTTATTTTTAAACAAGCCTACATCACACAAACAAGCTCTACAAATACACACTCCTTACATGAATACACACTTGTGTTATGTGTGTGTGTCCACACACCTGATGGGGCAATGGGCTCATCATCCGCCGGACCTTACTCCCCCCCTGCCCGCCCCCCCTTTAATGATAGACCATCCGTTACCGTGCCGACGGGGAGAGTGACAGGCCTATTTGCGGAGCCGGCGGGCTACTCGTGACTGATTGGACAGCAGATCGTCAGGGGCGATGGCCATGTGACAGCACACATTTCCATTTGGGTGAAAAATCAGGCTAATGTGGCTAACTCTAGATGTGTGTGTGAGAGAGATGAGCGAGGGCGAGTCAGACCCAGGGAGACTGCAAAATAACAGCACAGACTCAAACGCATATATATCATAAAAGCTAAACACAGAGGCTGATGCAGAATCAACAGCAGCACAATGAAAACCTTCATCCTCACCTCTACCAGCCTAGTCTGGGGAGGACAGCTGAAGCCAGAGAGAGAGAGAAGGGAAGAAAAAAGCTGAAGCAGTGAGGAAAGGCCTTGTTTTCAGAGCAAACCTCCTGAATTTGTGTGAGAACCACACAGGAATGTTTTCCTCTTGCGGCTGGTTGACACTCATGGCACACACACTTGCAGTGGAGGGTGGACATGGGACGTCCAGATTTACGGAGGTGTCAGGGATTTCTCGTCTGTACCTCTCTAGGGTCACATCTCGCTCTTTCCTTCGCTCACTCTCCCTCGTTCATATCCCTTTTCTTTCAGATCTATATTGAAAAAGAAAACAAGCCCGTTTCTCCTTCTGTCTGACAACGTAGCGGAAAAAGAAAAACAGACAGTAAGAAGGAGGGAGAGATGAGTGAAAACATAGGAATGGAGATCTCCTCCGATGTGGACACTGTTGTTGAGGGAGGTTCACCTCGGTGTCAGGGCTTTTGACCACAACGCCAGATAATTCACAATCAGTTCAGTTCCAGCGATACCTGACTGTCAGGCGTCAGTTCAACTCAATGGAGGATTTAATTGTTGTATGGAAAATGTTCCTGAAACTTCTACAGCATTTAGAAGTAAGGCAATGAGAGGGAATTACCTGGCTCCTATAAATGTATTAAAAGGGGTGTATTCTACATGTCTGTATTTTATTTTCATCCCTAAAGTCCACTTGCAATGTCAGTAAAGGTTTCTTGTACCAGAAAGTTGTAATTTTGTTTTTCATGACCATTTTCCACCCTCTACCTGACCCGTACATTAAATGGGCTGTTTTTGCTATCGTACCTTTAAGACTTCTAGATGTAAATGACCTAACTAAATTATGTCATGGCGGACGCCCAAATCCAGTAAAATTTTAAAATAATACAGTTTTTGTGTGACGGAATGTAGTTTTAAGAGTTTTTTAGGTGAGAATGTGCTTGTTTAGACTTCAAATATGTGGTTTGTTAATAAAGATAACGTCTATTTGAAAATTTGCTTCAACGTTTTCGGAGACGTGAGCTCCAGGGTGTCAGCGGCCATTCAGCGATCATGAACCCGCAGAGAGCAGCCTCACCTCGGCCAGATCTTCTGGAATTTGCCGCTGGCTCTGATGTCTCTATAGTGGTTAAAAATGAGATATAATTTGTTTTGGGTTTGTTCCAGAGCAAATAGTTTTGGCAGAGGGCAAAATCTCATCACGTTATATTTTATGTAACTTTAATGCTGTATTTCAGAGCGCTGACTTTGTACTTTTGACTGAATTGTCTAGCAACTTTTATGATGGCTGTTGTTATTGTTTATTATTCAATAAATACTATTTTATAATCATAGTAGTATTTAGTATTGGGAAACTGTGTGTGTGTGTTTGTGATGGTGATTTTTGTGACATTGTTCCGCCTTTAGATGGCGACAAGAGACTGTTTTACGAGTCAGCAGTAAAGACTTTTATATTGAAAGAGACTGAAACGGAAGTTATTTTTACTTTCAACAACAGCTTGTAAAACGCAGTTAGCAAATGTACTGAGCAGCGCTGTCATCGGAAATCACCCTTAACAGATGAAAGGACAGTACGATAAAGATATAACTTTCCTCAGCGGACATTCAAACTAATGTTTTATTGTGAATATGAGATTAAGCTGAAGATTAAATGCTGTATAAGATGCAGGTAATCACACTCGCTCAGTCCATCTCTCTCTCTCATAATACTCTACATAATACAGAAAGCTTTTAATACAGTAATACAATAAGCTTTTAATGAAGCATCTCAACGTTCCTTCGTTACTAGTTCTAAAGTGACGTTTTCGAATTAGTAATGGAGGCTTGAGCTCAGCTGTTAAACTGTCAAACTGAGATTTGAATCTGTGGCAGAAGAAAGTAGTTCTGCACAAAAGGGTTTTTAAAGACACTCGTGCCGTCGAACTGTTGTATAAATGCAATATCACACTCGTAGACATGAGATATGGCTGTATATCGGCACGCTGTGATTACCTATGGTGGAATATGAATGGGAATATACTTCAGAGATATTTTACTCATAAATAAGAATTTCTAGGGGTGCCAATAATTGTGTCCAATTGTGTTTCATTGAATTTATTTAATACACGAGTTTCACAATTTGAGTTGACTTACTGAAATAAATGAACTTTTCCACGACATTCTAATTTATTGAGATGCACCTGTATATATATATAATAAAAAGATCTATATAAAATCCAGTATTTAAATCTTGAACAATATTAAAATTTTGTAGAAAAACAAAATTTCATTATATATAATTTTCTTCACATATTATATCACATTTATTTTGAGACTTTCCTTTTGCCTACAACTCAAAAGTGTTTCTGTCTCAAAATGACAGACCAGGACAGAAAAGGTTTAGAGAGGAAATGTTGCATTGTAAAAGTACTTTGACATACTGTAGTAATTTTTTTTTTGTCTAAATCCTGTTTTCCGTGATTAAAAAAATGCCTGTTTTCCCAGTGTTACAGTGAAAGAAAGCGGTCTGATTGAACTTTCTTTCTGTTCTCGTTCTAAAGGGGGCTGGCGCTTGTGTTGTGTGTTTTAATTGGATGACTGATGTGTGTGTCGGTCTGGGGGTTCACAGACATGGAGGGGGGCCACCTGGAAGAACTTCTGGTGTCATTAGAGTGCAAAGAGTGGCCAATGAGCACAATCTCTCTCTCCACTTTTGGCTCAAACTTTTCATAGAGACAGGCAGCGTGGTTGGCCCTGGCAAACTGTTCCGAGATCTCCTAAACCTTCCTCCCCAAATAAAATCCCCCACAAAGGGCTTTTTGTCCCCTGCAGGCAGCGGTAGCATTTCAGGAAGTGGGCGCGCTCCATAGCTGATGATTTATGGCTGGGTGTCCTGGGTGGCAGTTGGCCGGACTCCTGCTGTCAATCAAACCGGGCTCAGGAGCGACGGCCAATGGCACTGCTTCCCCCCAACACTCTAAAGAGGTTACAATGGCTGTCATAAAGAAAAGTAAGAGAAGGAAAGAAGGGAGCCGCCACTGAAGAGAAAGAGTCTGGACAATCCGAAGACGAGGGAAGATGGATGTGTTCTCGCTCGATTTAAGAAGAAACCCTGGAAGTCTCTCTCTCTCACTCACACACAAAAACATCTCACTCTCTCTTTCTTTCTCCCTGTCTCTCTAGGGGGTTTGTTTTGAAGGTTGTGGATGGCAGGATGTCAGGGTTATAATCTGCCGGGGTAACCGATGGAGAGACCGTTCCTGTGGTTTGCCTGAGATGGTAAATCGTCTTGACCAGCCACAACAATTAGAGCAGATCTCTGTCCTAACATTACTGACACACGGACCGGGAAAAATCCCGCGTGATGGATCAGGGGTGACACAGCCAACCAAAAGGACTGGCGAGGGTGTGTGTGTGCGTATGTAAACCCGCTATCTGAGAGGATGGCCAGGGACAAAGTCCTACTCCGACTACCTGCTGCCACCCGGAAAATCTGATTACGCCCTCATTCTCTTTTTTCTTCACTAATTCTTAGTCCAGTTTCCTCTCTGTCAGTCCTCTTGTTTTCTACTCAGTCTTTGTGCTTTTATTCAAATTTAGTTTAAAAAATAAAATAAAATATAATAAAATACAAGTGTTCTATTATTTACTGAAAATTTCTCCTTGGTGCGTGACCTCCGATTCATAAACAAATCATTATTTTTGGCTGAATTATTTCAATTAATCAATTTGTCTTTGTTAAGAGTCTGAATAATACATAATCATTTAGAATATTAGTCTAAACGATTCATTCACAAATTTAGCTAATTCGTTCAATGACTCTATCAAGTGCTCAGTACATAGCAACTAAAATATTTGGTATTGTTTCTTTTAAATTACGACTGTTTCCCATACAAAGTTATCATATGACTTCAGAAAAGACATAGTTCACATTCATTGTAATTGCATGGAAAAATAACCAGTACATTATTTATGTCTCCTTTTGTGTTCAAGAGAGTTATATAGGTTTTGGATCAACATGAAGGTGCTATGAAGAAACTATTATTTTAATTTCTTGTTTAGTCCTGGCTAACTCTCATTTTCGCTCACTTTCTGCCCCTCCACCTCTCTCCATCCTCAGGATTGAGTAACTCTATCTGTTTTGCTGAGCTCTATTCTTAGTTGAGGAGGTAAGTGTGTGTGTTAGGGTTGAGTGGCATGTATGAACTGACTGCCCCACACAGAAGTTTAGAGTTGGCTAACGTGAAACACATGATAATACAGCTTGTGTCAGCTCCAATCACACTCTCCTCTCTCACACACACACACACACACACACACACACACACACACACACACACACACACACACACACACACACACACACACACACACACACCACTCTCTATAGCAAC
>NW_015505221.1:900377-910199 GCF_001515645.1 Sinocyclocheilus grahami | reverse complement strand
ACACACACACACACACACACACACACACACACACACACACACACACACACACACACACACACACACACACACACACACACTTCTCTTTAGCAGCAAACATAACTCCCTTGATACACACAATTAAACACACACACTTTCCTCTCATTCAGGTGCTTTATAAACAGTATCAGTCTGCACGAGAGAGGAACAGAATGAGCAGAGAGAGAGAGAGGAGAGTCCTGAGAAAACTGTTTAAAACAGAATATTAAAACAACAGAGTACAAACCAAACTAGATATCTGCATAGAGCCAAAGAAAACCTATACAAATCATACAAAAGTTTGGTTTCTGAAAACAGATCTGAAATAACTATATGCAAAAAACACAAATGTTTTCTATTTTAATGTATTTTAAAATGCCGTTTATTTCTGTGCTGACATTCTAATATGCTGACTGATTTGGTGCTCAAGAAGCTTTGCTTGCTATTATAAATGCAGATTTTTTTCAATGGAATATATGGTCTCCATTAGAAAAATAAACGGTCAGAATAATGCCTTATTTCACCAATAAAGTCTACTTTAAAATATAGTATAGTAAAAAAAAATTGGTGAGAGACAGAAAAGTAGAGACTGAGAGACAACTGTAAAGACAGAATAGAAAGTGAAACTGAGTGTGGGCCGATACAATCAAGAATGTTTAAAAATAAAATCTTGTTTCTTCACATTAACGGCACTTTCTCCATCAGCTTTCATCTGCGGTTACAAATATGACGTTGAGAGACATGAGTCCTTTCCAATGCAACCTGCAGACCAAAACACACCGTCAAGACTTCTCAAACATGTCTGTTAAAAAACTGAACAGCTTCCAGGTCACTGGTACACATCTACTTAGATTTTAACTATTTTTGCAAATTAGGAAATTACCCCAGAAATGACTGGTGATCACGTTTTACGTTTAACCCTGACACAATCGTCAGGAGGAGTGACTGACAGCTTGACAATGTGATGTATACAGATTTCAAATGAAAACCTCTGGAAGACTGCTTTAACGTTTTTGTCTCGGTTGGATTGAGACGTACGTGTTCCTGTTGCTGGGAAAATAATTACGGGAAAGGAAATCCTGAGTACAACTGTGTTTCAATGAAAGCACAGTGCGATATATAGCAAAACAAATTCAGGATAAACATCTTTCTTTGCCACTCTGTGGTCGAAGCTGGGGATTCGGGTTTTTAAACTAAAAGTTCACTGATATCAACATAGCTAAGTTTCATTGATCCACAACAAAATACACTTGCCCATGTTTCCCACATTTGTAATGGAAACCTCATGAGTGTGTGAAGAGATGTTCGTCTCTCTATGGGTGTGTGTGAGTTTATTAAACTGTCTTTTGGAGAGCTTGCAGTGGGGAGTCAATCTTGTTTTGTGCTGAGCGACTGAAGAGAGAGAGAGAGAGAGAGAGAGAGAGACAGGAAGAGGTGGGTTCATTTTAATGAAACCCCACCTTCTCCTCCCCACAGAGCTTTTGACCAGGTACACCCCCCACACCCAAACACACACCCCCATTCTTACACATCTAATGAGGTCACGACCTTCAGAGACACCCCCTCACCTGGCATTGTGACACACACACGTTACCTTGCTAAAAAAAAGTGCCTTTGTAGAACCATCATTTGTATACCCACTCTACAAGCATTTAACCCCCAGCTTCCCCACCCCGCTGAGATACAAAGAAAGCGAGAAGCAAAAATCGCCGTCTTGTAAGCCAGTTGATTTTCGCAATCCATTTTTATTCCCGTACCCTTTAGTCACAATCACATCAACTGAAACATCACAACCAGAATCCATACATGTTTGCCATACCTGGATGAGCTGAAACAATTGATTAAATATTTACATAATAATTAGTATTATAATAATATAACTCAATATATAATTATTTTATTTTTATATAGTTTTATTAAAATTAATTACCTGTTTTTATTATTTAGCTGTATTAGTGACATTGTTATATTTTTATTATTATTGAGCTGCATTTTTTCCCCTACATATTTGTGACAAACAGCTAATTTACATTAGCCAATCACAGTCACTCTCAGCGAAACTGCACTTGTCACAAAATCAGTGCTGTCTGTGATTAATGTGACGAATATACCACATGTATATATACAGTGGGTACGGAAAGTATTCAGACCCCCTTAAATTTTTCATGGCTGTATTAGATCAAAAGGGTGCTTCTACTAAATACTGAGCAAAGGGTCTGAATACTTAGGACCATGTGATATTTCAGTTTTTCTTTTTTAATAAATCTGCAAAAATGTCAACGATTCTGTGTTTTTCTGTCAATATGGGGTGCTGTGCGTACATTAATGAGGAAAAAAAATTAACTTAAATGATTTTAGCAAATGGCTGCAATATAACAAAGAGTGAAAATTTTAAGGGGGTCTGAATACTTTCCGTACCCACTGTATATATTATATATATATATATATACATATATACATGTGTATATATTATACACATAGGCTAAGTAACAGCACAAATATTTTGACTGTCCCTTATACTGGGCTGCTTATACTTTATTATAAGTATAATTATATAATTATGACAATATTACAATATTTTTGGTCAGTTTTCAATACATTTCTCATAATGTAATAATTGTTATTACATCATGAGCTCAAGATTTTATTACATTTTGAGAACATTTTTACATTATAAACATTTTATTACAATAATAATGTAATACTTATTACATTATGTGCAGTTATTACATTATGAGTTGCTACAGACATGCACTGACGATTTGTGCACAGTAAGTAAACAAAGTGCATGTTGATTTCATGTTGCCTTTAAACAGAGCGACAGTGAAGCTGTGCCAGTATTGTGTACTGTAGGCCGGTCGAGTCCCAATACAGGAAGCCCCTTTCTCTGTCTCGCTCTTTCTCTCTATTCTCCTGAGAATGAGTGGGTGAAGGAGTGGAAGCGTTCTCAGTGAATACTTTAAAACATAATGCTTCATAAAAACACATGAGATGAGTTTTAGAAGTCTTTCTGAATGGCTTGTGTGTGTGAGGTCAGTTTCCCTGAGACAGGGATTAAACTTCCTTTCGGGCCCTGAAAAAGAGAGGAGGAATATATATTGGAAGGGAAGAATGAGGGAAGACAAGGAGCGGATAAATATTTCTGAGGAAGAATGACAGATCGCGCATTCGGGAGCGGGAGAGTGACAGACAGAAGGGACAGAGAGAGAGAAAGAGAAGGTTCCAGCACAAAAGAGACAGACAGAAAGAGAGAGAGAAGTTGGAGAGCAGGATAGCGGGATGAAAAGACGGAGGAGTGTGGGGACAGGCATGCTGAGGAGGCCTAATCCCTCACCCCTATTCACACACACTCTTAATCTCCAGCCACGTATGTACACACACACACACACACAGGGCTAATCTCCTACGTCCCCTCCATCTATGTGCCTGCACTCAAAAGGTGCACAAAAGCTCCTGGACACCCCCCTCATCGCCACACACACACACACACACACACACACACACACACACATATATATATATATATACACTTATATGCTATATATATATATATATACACTTATATGCTATATATATATATATATACACTTATATGCTATATATATATATATATACACTTATATGCTATATATATATATATATACACTTATATGCTATATATATATATATATACACTTATATGCTATATATATATATATATACACTTATATGCTATATATATATATATATACACTTATATGCTATATATATATATATATACACTTATATGCTATATATATATATATATACACTTATATGCTATATATATATATATATACACTTATATGCTATATATATATATATATACACTTATATGCTATATATATATATATATACACTTATATGCTATATATATATATATATACACTTATATGCTATATATATATATATATACACTTATATGCTATATATATATATATATACACTTATATGCTATATATATATATATATACACTTATATGCTATATATATATATATATACACTTATATGCTATATATATATATATATACACTTATATGCTATATATATATATATATACACTTATATGCTATATATATATATATATACACTTATATGCTATATATATATATATATACACTTATATGCTATATATATATATATATACACTTATATGCTATATATATATATATATACACTTATATGCTATATATATATATATATACACTTATATGCTATATATATATATATATACACTTATATGCTATATATATATATATATACACTTATATGCTATATATATATATATATACACTTATATGCTATATATATATATATATACACTTATATGCTATATATATATATATATACACTTATATGCTATATATATATATATATACACTTATATGCTATATATATATATATATACACTTATATGCTATATATATATATATATACACTTATATGCTATATATATATATATATACACTTATATGCTATATATATATATATATACACTTATATGCTATATATATATATATATACACTTATATGCTATATATATATATATATACACTTATATGCTATATATATATATATATACACTTATATGCTATATATATATATATATACACTTATATGCTATATATATATATATATACACTTATATGCTATATATATATATATATACACTTATATGCTATATATATATATATATACACTTATATGCTATATATATATATATATACACTTATATGCTATATATATATATATATACACTTATATGCTATATATATATATATATACACTTATATGCTATATATATATATATATACACTTATATGCTATATATATATATATATACACTTATATGCTATATATATATATATATACACTTATATGCTATATATATATATATATACACTTATATGCTATATATATATATATATACACTTATATGCTATATATATATATATATACACTTATATGCTATATATATATATATATACACTTATATGCTATATATATATATATATACACTTATATGCTATATATATATATATATATATACACTTATATGCTTACACACAAACACAACGTAAGCTTACACACACCTTTGCAGGGTCAACACACACACTGACCTGTCCTAGAAAATCAGGACGCTTCAAAACATCAACACAAAATCTATCTGCATTGTGTATGTGTGTGTTGGTGAGGCAGGTGGTTGTTTTATTTACTGAAGTCATCTCAACTCGTAACTCAACAGCTTTCATTACTCAAACACACACACATACATGACAAGGAAAGGTTTGAATTTATGATGGTGGTTCAGAGAGCTTCTGACCTCTTCAGTGACAAACCTCCCTCATAGTCAGTTATGGACCTTCTAATACACACAGTCTCACATACACACTCTGGTTTGAGAATGTAAAAAACGCAGACACTTGCACTTAGGGCGCACACATATCATCCACACTGTCACACACACAGCTGTGCGCAAACAAAGTTGTCCCAGACACACAATTTTCACACAATCAGAAACAAAACTCACATGCATACACAGACACCAGACAAACACATCACACACACATACTTACAGCTGCAAACAGACATGAAACAATCACACATATGAACACAATCACGCCAACAAACACCTGTGCATGATCAAACAGACTTCTGCACAAAATAACTAACAAACACTTGTGCACGATCACACAAACACTTGTGCACGATGAAAAAAGCAAAGAGATTCACACAGTCACACAAAGTGTTTCAACTTCACACTAATGAAACACCTGTAAATAATCACATAAACACTTGTGCACAATCACACAAGCAAAGACCTTTACACAGTTCACACAAACAATCAATCAAACACCTGTACACAATCACATAAACACTTGTGCACAGACTAATCAAAGACCTGTAAATAATCACATAAACACTTGTGCACAATCACACAAGCAAAGACCTTTACACAGTTCACACAAACAATCAAACACCTGTACACAACCACACAAACTAATCAAAAACATGTACACAATCCCACAAGCACTTGTGCACAAACAAACTAAACAAACAGCTGTACACAACCAAATAAACAGTTGTGCACAATCACACAAGCAAAGACCTTTACACAGTTCACACAAACAATCAATCAAACACCTGTACACAATCACATAAACACTTGTGCACAGACTAATCAAAGACCTGTAAATAATCACATAAACACTTGTGCACAATCACACAAGCAAAGACCTTTACACAGTTCACACAAACTAAACAAACAGCTGTACACAATCAAATAAACAGTTGTGCACAATCACACAAGCGAAGACCTTTGCACAATTCACACAAACAATCAAAACCTGTACACAATCACAAATACACTTGTATACAATCGCACAAGCACACAAAACAACAATCAAAAACTTGCACACAAACTCGCACAACTCACACAAACAAACTTCCAGGCTCACAAAGAAGCACAACAAACACAATCAGGCTCATATAGATACTTACAAAAATGACAGCACTTGTGCTTTGAATGTCTCTTCCCTCACACACACACACACACACACACACACACAGGTTTACATTTGTGAAAAGTGGGGACATCCCATAGGCGTAATGGTTTTTATACTATACAGACCGTATATTCTATTGCCCTATACAAACTCTACCCCTAAACCTACCCCTTACAGGAAACTTTCTGCTATTTCAGATTTTCAATACACTCCATTCTGTGTGATTTATAAGCGTTTTGAAAAATGGGGACATGGGGTCATGTTCTGAAAAGTCACCTTCTCCTTGTATTACCTATGTCATACCTTTGTCATTATACAAATGTATGTCCTCATTTGTCACAAAAACGCGTACACACACACACACAACATTTTTACTTAGCTATCTAAATGGGGACATTCCATAGGCGTTTCTGCATTTTTACAATTAAAAAAAAGTTTGTTTACTTTATTTTTATACCAGTTTTACAAATGAGGACATCCCCAAAGGAAGGTTTTTGGAGATTTTATCAGGTTTAGCTCACTTTTGGGTAAAAATTTGTCCCCAAAATATGGTTAAGCAGGTACGTTTGGGTAAAAATTTGTCCCCAAAATATGGTTAAGCAGGTACACACACACACACACACACACACACACACACACACACACACACTTCATCAAAGCCTCCAGATGGGTTCGGTCTTTATTGTACCCCAGCCAGTGACATCACTCTTCCACACGGCAGAACTGATGATGAAAGCAAACAGATCTATCTTAACTCGCATTTACCAAATCAATTTTATTTTTACAGTCTCTAGCATATTGGCATATTGACGGCTTCTCACACGGCGGGACGGAGGAAGGGGTGCAGAGGAGAACGAGAGGGAAAGGCAGGGAGATACGCTTAATGCCATTTACCATATTTAATGTGTCCATGTCATCATTGAATATCCCCTCTGAATAATGCGCCACTTCATCATAAATTCTTTACAACTTATTTACTTAATGGAGAGAGTTATGGGCCGCTGTCAGGCAGCTAATTAAACATAGTGATACAGCACTGCCGCGCCACGCTGTCATCCGTCCCCCATCTCGTTCTCTCTGTGGCTTCTCAGTTTCTTAAATACATATTATTCAAGGTGCAATAAATTACAGATGGATTAAAATTCATGAAACCTTTTCTTCTCCATCGTTTCCTTCCATAGAGAATGAACAAGAAAGAAAGACAGCGAGAAAGAGAGTGCTTGCTCAAGAGACTGTAAATCTACCATTGGGAGACCTTTTCAAGATTGAAAAGGACCTACCTTTTCAATCATATTAAAACCTAATGTTTGCACATGTAAGATTTCTGCCATGCTGAGGAGGGAAAAGACAACTTACGGAGTGAAAAAAAAGAAGATTAAAATGCAAGTTTAACTTTTGTGTTTTCCAACAAGAAATGTCACAAGAACAAATTCAAAACCTTTCAACAGCATTTAGTCAAAGTTAATCATAATTACATACGCCAACCAAACTTAAACCATAATGCCACGTCCTGACAAAAACATCTCTAAAAAACAGCCTGGAACTGGTTATTAACATTTAAATCATCGCCATACAAACAGGACGAAAATCTGACTGGAGAAAACCAGAATTAATCTAAATAAACATCATAAAAGCTGAACAAATATAATTCAAAGGGTACTAAAGTGTGTACAAGTAATTCTGATTTAGCAGTGCTCAAACTATTGCTTAAAACTACTGCAAGGTGTGTTTACAGCCACTACTTTGCAGATATCACAAACAATTGCGTTAATATTAAATGGTCAGTCTTCAAGAATGAGGATTGGAGTTTTTTTATCAGAGCAGGATGAGTCTATTTAAACTTTCAATTAGCTTGATACCCCTCCTGTGACCTCTCCGGCCTGGCGAAATTAGCCTAAAATGACCCTGACCAAGACAACACTCGACCTCTGACCTTGTCCTGTGACCCGGTTTCGACTGAGAGAGTAGACTGACTGATATCTGATAGACAGGGCGGTCACAAGGAGGGGCGACTCAGAGCAACAGTCTTTAACCTGGCTAAAAGCAGGATTTATGAGCCTCAGGCTTTAATTGAGTTTGGAAAGTCTAAACCCTCCCACTATGATGACATCACAGAAGGAGAATTGACCACTGTCAGTGAGGTCATAGTGTCAAAAAAAGACTAAAGCAATACATACAGACAATTACGAGACTGCAGTGAACAACAGCTGACAGGATTGTTTATCCACACGTTTGCATACAGATCAGGTTTGTGCAAAATCAGGACTGAAGAAATGGCTTCCTTTCAATTAAATTCCTTTCAAATCAATGATTTTGAATTTCAGTTCAATTGTTGGAAGTTATCTATCTATCTATTAGAGGTTGAACGACTTCTGATTTTTTAAAGTCGACTTTTATGTGATTAAATTCGAGTCGAAGTCGCCGAGTTGCTGATGACGTCATTAATGAACAAATAAGTCTGGAGCTGTGATAAACACCTTGTGCACAGCTATGGCATATGCCACAGCGCTGCCCACATGGCTATTGCTCATATAACAGCTAATTTTTAACAGTTCTTTTGTCTTTGAGTCGTTATGTTTCTCACAGATTTCTGCTTGTTCTAAATCATATACAGATAAAGTAGCACAGTAAAGATTCCATTCATATGAATGCATTAGTGAGAGCGATTGCGTGTGTGAATTAATTCTACCTGCGTCTCTCTACTAGTAGTGAAGCTGTGGGATTTAGTTATTAAAGGTGCAGTAGGAGATCTTGGAAAATGCAAACTTTTGCCTGATAGCACTGAAAGCGAACGTCCCACCCTCCCTGCAATCGCTGTCCAAAGCCACACCCCCTGAACGCATATACGCTCACAGACCAGAATACCAGAGACAACATTACTACAATAGGCTACATCAGCGGTTCCCAATTCCAGTCCTCGCACTGGATGAGAAGATGTGTGTGTGTGTGAGTGTGATGTGTGTGAAGACGCTGCGCAGTGCAAATCCGTGAATGAATGTTCTGAAGTGAAGTAAACTTCAACGGATTTCCCCTGCTCAGAGAGTAGGGAGCAAAGAACACTGTGTAGGGATCATATCGATCGGAACACAGTTCATGCACATAGCTTACTTCTAACGAGCTGGTTATCTGAATCGGGTGTGTTAACTAAGCGAGATATGCAAAATATGCAGAGCTGGAGGGCGCGAGGACAGGAATTGGGAACCGCTGGACTACATCATGTGTCATTCACCAATGAGAAAACTACAATACCAGGAAGGAAGATCGGGTTGTTGATGTTTG
>NW_015505221.1:890923-899964 GCF_001515645.1 Sinocyclocheilus grahami | reverse complement strand
ATTTTTAACAGTTCTTTTGTCTTTGAGTCGTTATGTTTCTCACAGATTTCTGCTTGTTCTAAATCATATACAGATAAAGTAGCACAGTAAAGATTCCATTCATATGAATGCATTAGTGAGAGCGATTGCGTGTGTGAATTAATTCTACCTGCGTCTCTCTACTAGTAGTGAAGCTGTGGGATTTAGTTATTAAAGGTGCAGTAGGAGATCTTGGAAAATGCAAACTTTTGCCTGATAGCACTGAAAGCGAACGTCCCACCCTCCCTGCAATCGCTGTCCAAAGCCACACCCCCTGAACGCATATACGCTCACAGACCAGAATACCAGAGACAACATTACTACAATAGGCTACATCAGCGGTTCCCAATTCCAGTCCTCGCACTGGATGAGAAGATGTGTGTGTGTGTGAGTGTGATGTGTGTGAAGACGCTGCGCAGTGCAAATCCGTGAATGAATGTTCTGAAGTGAAGTAAACTTCAACGGATTTCCCCTGCTCAGAGAGTAGGGAGCAAAGAACACTGTGTAGGGATCATATCGATCGGAACACAGTTCATGCACATAGCTTACTTCTAACGAGCTGGTTATCTGAATCGGGTGTGTTAACTAAGCGAGATATGCAAAATATGCAGAGCTGGAGGGCGCGAGGACAGGAATTGGGAACCGCTGGACTACATCATGTGTCATTCACCAATGAGAAAACTACAATACCAGGAAGGAAGATCGGGTTGTTGATGTTTGTCTGTCATTCTCACTCTGTCTGCACAGCGTGCGTGAACGCGCTGATGATGTATCCCGTCTACGCGAACAGGGTGCGCAGAGGTATGCTAATACATACTTTGACAGGCAGGTAGGAAAGCCAATTAAAACGCTCGGACCGGGCGTTTTGATTGGACGAACATTTCTTGGTCCTACACCTTCCACAGAATATATAAATACAGATAAATACATTAGACCACTTAACTTAATGATTGCTATCGTGATGTGAAGAGACTTTCAACCAGCATAACAAAAAATGTTTCTGAAGACAATCACCTATTGCACCTTTAAGAAATATGTGCTTGAACTTTTCAGTTTCAAAGCTATTTTATTGAGAAATCACAGAACAGTGTTGCCAATACATTTCCGCGCTGAATGATTCTGTGTGTGCGCGATCTGCTCGTGATGTACAAGCTACTGTCTGTAATGTGTGTGCGTTACAGTGCAGCAGCGCATTAGATTAGAACGGAAATTAATTTACCTCTACAATAAGCGGTTTAAAACGTGCATTCTCCCGTTCAATTTTGAGCATCCAGTAATATAATCTCACATGTCTTGTGGAGCGCTTTCAGAGTATGCATTTATTTGTCATTTTAACTGTTTGAAACGAGCGTAGATTTCTAATCCTTCAAAGATTTCTTATCCTGTTGCGCCCTCTATAGGACCAGCGACTAGTCGACGTCAAGCTTAAAGCGTCATGGCAGGTCATGGCAGAGCACTGAAGTCGATTAGTCGGTGCAACCCCTACTATCTATCTATCTATCCAGGGCTATGAATCTTTTAACTTTTGACTTTTTCAACATTTTTACAAAACTTGCAAAAACATTTTTCAAATGATATTTACTAGTTAAAAAATACATTGTTTTACCATTTCAATTTATTTTCATTCTACTTTCTTGCACTCAAATTCAAATTGCAATGCTGGTTCCTGTTTGCTACCTTAATTCAAACTCAGGAACTGAACTGCAATTGAAAAGCCATTCTAAAATCACTCCAGAATGGCACACAGCCCTGGTTTGGTGCGATGAATAAGCATGTGAAATCTTCTGTCCATATTTTGAGACGTAAGTGGCATTAAAAAAACCTTCAAGGACATTTATAGTATGTAATTGGCATACCATTGACCAATAGCCTGTCTAGTAATTGTGACTAATGGGATTACGGCAACTGCAAACTGGGGTTAGTGTGAGATCACAGAGCTGAGTAGAGGTGCTTCACCATAAAAGATGAAGGCCAGGGTTAATCATGCTGCCTCGCTACTGATGACAGTGAAACCCTCAGTCGTAACAGCGGCCCATGAGCCCATGTTATCTCCTGTGCTTTGTCTCCAACCGTGTGGGGATTTTCATATCTGAACAAGGCTGTTATGACACTGTAGGAGAACACATCTCAAATTCATCGTTTGATCCTACCTCCCATGGCTGGGTGGCATTATCTGGGCTGTGTCTTGACGTTCTCTCATAGGGCCCGAGATGTTCTCCCACCTCCAGTCTCCTCCGGCTCCAGACGCCCAGGGTTCCTCTGGTAACGGCCGACTTGCGGACCTCAAAGTCTGGGGGCACCGATTCGACCCCATCCCCAACCAGGTACACTGAAGTGGTGAACGATGGGTGGAAAGGGGAGGAGTCGACTGGGGAGACCGCATCACCTGATAGGCCAGGGGATGGAAGGTCATTTGCAGCGCCCAATGGGAATGGATCTGCATCAGACACTCCGCCAACTTCTTTCAGATCATCAGAGGCGAAAAGAGAAAAGTCCTCTCCATCTCCTAATCAAGAAAAAAGACAGAAACATTTCACTTTGTGAGAATTTACTAGCTATTTAAAGCTGCAATGTGCAATTTCTGCTCCTCTAATTGCAACAAACTGAATTTCAAAATGTTTGTTTTAGCGGCCAATAAAGTACTGACTCAACCTAAGGAAAATGAGGGACAAAATAAGTATTTATTTTAGCAATTATGTCTAGTGCCTGTATTGGCAAAGAAACTGTATTACTTCAGCTTTAAGACCTCACATTCATAAATCCCACTGGTCTTATTCTTTGCATGTCATTATATGCACACTGAAATAAATGTGGTCTTAAATTTAAAAAACTGACAATAGAGTCCAACAGTCAAGTTAAAATTACATTAACTTTCACAATAAAAAAAGCATTTTTATGTTTGTAACAACTAAAAACACTTGACAGTAATTGAAAGTGAAACTTATACAACAAATTTCATTATTGATTAGTCGGGTCTGTGCAATGTGCGCAGAAAACCATTGCCATTGACATCATTTATGGAATTGATTGAGATGCTTATTTATATGGACAAAATGCAAATAGTGGAGGTCTCAGATTAAGAAGCTGTGGGAAAGGTGTACATACAACCCAAGCTGTTAATAAATAAGACAATGCCGTATATTAAGCGCTTCATACAAATATTTTTGAGACATGTTTTCCCCAGCGCACAACTATTTACAGTTATATCTTTATCTGTAAATGTCTGAAGTCCATATGAGTACTTCCTTTTTGCGTAAAGGCGAGTCCTGAAGTCTATGCTTCATAGACCTCACTGAACGAGAGCCAGCGCTCTAAAGAGATCTAAAGAGATCACATTTTTTGTCACTCAATATATTTATTTTGCCAAAATATATGTTTGTGGACATTAACATTAGGTTAAAATTCTTTAAACTTCTAAAATTACTTTTATAAGAGCAGTCATTTTAAAGGGTAGACAATTTTATTTATATAGTGTTTTATACAGTACCGATTGCTTAAAAACAGCTTTACAGTAATAAACAAGAAAAACAACATCGGTATCACAAAATTCTTTACTTAGGAATCAGTGAATAATATCTGTAAGTATTTTCCCATTTATTGTAATTGGATGTAAATGAAGAAAATGGGAAAAATACTTCCAGAATATTTGAGGTCTATTACCTAAGCTAAAGATAAATATTTACCACTAAGACTAATTATCTTTTGCCAGTCACAAACATAGGCTAATACGGTTTCAGATATTGTACCAGTACATTTGCAGCACTATTTAAAAGTACTTCTTTTTATTTGTTTAGGAAAATCCACACTTCCTGACCACAGTCAGCCCATATATGCGACCTCTGCAGATATGAGTAAATATACATAGCGCCATAAAAAAATATTTGACCACTAAAGCACAGGGAAGGGGAAAGTGGTTTGTGTCTGTGATAACACTTAATACAGCCTGGATAAGAAGGTGTCTGGGGTGATAATCATCTTCGTGGCCTTGCCAGTTATGCCCTGTCATCCTCCTCCCGAGGCCCGCTTTGGATTGTTTGGATACGGGGGGGGGATCTCCAGCGGGAAGAGCTGACCGATCCTTGGACTCACTGTGCTGCTCCCAATACTTTTATGTTTCCTTTTCCCCATTTTTTTCCAGTCTACCCCGGTGAAGAGGATTCGGTGTGAAAACAGCGGATACTGTATCTGCTTAGGTTAATTATGAGCTGAACACAGGGAGGATGTTGTCTGGTGACCTGTGACCTCTTGCTCAACTTGGAGAGGAAAACCAGCGCGTGGCTGATGAGGGAAGTCTTCATATTGTCTGTCCTTAAATACCATCCCTTCTGGGAGTGAAATATATGATACTGTAGTGTATACCAGGGTTTCCAACATGGGGGTTGGTGAAGGAACTGCAGGGGATTAGTGAGTTGATGAAAAGATAATAACTGATTAAATGTAACATTAAAATAAACCAATGGGACTGCATAATTAATCAAAATAAAACTGAAAAAGCACTATATCATAGGCTGCAATTTAATTAAAGTATATAGTCAGTGCTGCATGTTTCAGAGTGAAAAGCGGTACTGTGTTCATTTACACACATTCAGCTTATAATACCTTGAGGGTTTAAATATTTCTATAAGCAGTACAGTCTTAAAAAAAAAAAAAAATATATATATATATATATATATATATACATACACATACACATACACATACATACATACACTTAATATACTATACTTACAAAAAAAAAATGTCATGTGACCATTAACCAAAATCAGAGAACTGTGAACATGAGCATCTTTAAATTAAATCTTGGGGGTAACTAAGGAAATTTTTTTATGTATGGTATGGCAAGCAAAAACGTTTTTGAACCCGATTTGCTACTACATCAACACTAGTATTTGTTTTTTATATAAATATATATAGTTTTATATTTTTTATACTTTGTCAGTTGTTTAAATATGCAATAAAGCCATTTCATAGTTTCCTCGAAAAGTGTCAATAATATGGCCCTGTTTCTTTAAATGTGACCCTGGAGCACAAAACCAGTCTTAAGTCGCTGGGGTATATTTGTAGCAATAGCCAAAAATACATTGTATGGGTCAAAACTATTGATTTTTCTTTTATGTCTTTTATGCCAAAAATCATTAGGATATTAAGTAAAGATCATGTTCCATAAAGATATTTTATAAATTTCCTACTGTAAATATAATAATATGTAATCAAATTATAAGTTAATTAAATTATAAGTAATTATAAGTAATTAAAATGTAACTTTTGATTAGTAATATGCATTGCTAAGAACTTAATTTGGACAACTTTAAAGGCGATTTTCTCAATATTTAAATTTTTTTGCACTCTCAGATTCCAGATTTTCAAATAGTTGTATCTCGGCCAAATCAATGGAAAGCTTATTTATTCAGCTTTCAGATGATGTATAAATCTCAAATTCGAAAAATTGACCCTTATGACTGGTTTTGTGGTCCATGCAGGGTCACAAATATCCCGACCAGCCTGACACAGCAACACTGACTCAACCAATGGGTAGAGTTTGGGGCGGGACTATCGGTTTTGTCCATCCAATAGCAGACGAGTGGAGTTGGGAACAGTGTTTCCATTTTGGGGATTTTGTCACCAAATCTAGCGACTTTCTCATAATTTTCGTGACTTTTATTAATGTTTGGCGACAAGGAGCTGTTTTGGTGATATTTAAATATATTTGGCATGTGACATCATCTAGCGACATTTGACAACTTTTGAAACAGGCTTTGGCTACTTTTCATTGAAGGTATTTGGCAACACTTGTTGGGAAACCTGTTTGAAAATAATAAAATAGTGCTGTTGACATGACGCTCTTTCGGCAATTAGGGTTTGAGCATGAACATAAAACCTGCTTTTACTTTAAATCTTTAAGACGAAACCTGCTCGGCAAATGCATTTAAATATATATGCTAACATGCCTCAACCACCGGTATCCCTAACGCACTGGTACCTGAGAGGCTGTGGCTAAAAGCTAACACACAGTGCTAACATGCGCTACCTAATGTGCCGTTGCTAACACGCTTGGAGCTAACCTGCTGTGCGTAAGTCACGGCGGGGCTAACATGCTGTGGCTAGCACGCTGTGGCTAACGTGTTGTGACAGGTAGTGGTGAGTGCTAATGAGGGCTGGGCCGGCGCTCCTGCACATCTTCCTGTCTCCTCACATTCCTAGCGCTCAGAGGGGCTCTACGCTACACGGTGCCTTCAGTCACGGCCATCCTGTTTACAACGCCACTTCAGCCCTGTCTCATTAATGAGCATCTCCAACTCTCCTATTCACTAGTGAGTTGTAGTTTCCACTGACAGTATATTTTAAAGGTATTGAAGATAATAAATAAAGGCTAGAGGTCTTTTTGTTCAGATTTTCTGACAAATAGTGATTGATAAATATACAATAAAAAAATCTCCCTAACAATGTAACATTAGGTGAAAAAGTGAAAGTTAACATTAAAAGCATTTACTGGCCATTTTACCTCCATAATGTAATGCATTTTTAGATATCCAACAAGAACAAAAACTTGGGGCAGGATTTGATTTTATGGAGGTAAACAATTTCATATTCATATTATACAATACCGTTCAAAAGTCTGGGGTCGGTAAGATTTTTTAAATTTTTTTTGAAAGAAGTCTCTTATGCTCACAAAGGCTGCATTTACTTGATCAAAAATACAGTAAAAACTGTAATATTCTGAAATATTATTACTATTTAAAATAACTTTTTCTATTTAAGTATATTATAAAATGTAATTTATTCCTGTGATGCAAAGCTAAATATTCAGCAGTCATTAAAAAATCTTTTCACTTATTATTATAATATATTTTGAAAACAGTTTTGATTAATACTGGTGTAGAAACTATTTTGTTCAGGATTTTTTGATGAATAGAAAGTTCAAACATTTATTTGAAACAAAAATCATTTGTAACATAAATGTCTTTACTGTCATTTTTTAATCAATTGAATGCATGCTTGCTGAATAAAAGTATTCATTTTCTTTGAAATTCACACACCAATAAATTGTGCACAGTAAGACCAGGAACATGCATTATGAGAGTAAATGGGTCAATTTCTCATCTTAACTTCAATACTGGATGGATTTTATTTCAATGTAGTTTATAAAAGAAAGAAAGGAGACAGATTAAAGATTTGCTGTAATCATTAACAGTTAATCTTTCCTTCTGTTCCTATGATTTACAGCAAAGGCAAGAAGTGAAAGCTAAGGCAGCATTAGTTTGAATGCACGGAAACCTCACATACTACAACTTTTCACGCAAATTGTTATAGTAATAATATCATCAAAGTATTAAAATAAAAAATAGACACATTAGTGGTCTAGACACTGTCTAAAATCATATTTCTCCACAATGATACAACCAAACGTAGGTATCTCCAACTTTATACAGATATTACTCCTGACTCTGAATCACAGGTGATCTGAGAGCACTAAGGTTTTCCAGATGTCGTCTTGTGCCATTTACAATATTTTTCTTTGTGGCGCTGCACGCACGCACACACACACACACACACACACACACACACACACATGCATCTGCATGCTTTAAAATGACAGCTGAGGACCTGGTTAAGGCCTCCACTGTACGCCTGTGGATCCGCTAAGCACGAGAGGCCATAACGATCATCCGAGCCATACCATTTAAAATTACTCCTGCCCACAGAGAGAGTGAAAGCTAGTTGGCTGCAGTCTTCAAACCCTGAGCTTTTAAAGGTAACTCAATCTCTCCTCTGCCATCCCTCCCTTCCTGCGGCTCCAACTGATCGGCTTCATCCTGCCAGTTAAAGAAAAAACGCTACGGGACAGGACACTCAAAAGCAGTACGGGGGATTTCTTTTGGTCTATAAACATATATATTTCTGAAAGGTAAACGTCCCTCAAGAAAAATATACCGAAGTGAAGTGCAGAATGTGGTCTGTTTCTTAAAAACGGCCGTGGTTTGAGTATTAGATTGTAGATAAAGAATATGGTGTGGTGTGGCGTGAGTTAGCGGTGAGGTTTTCGCAGAACTTCCCTCTGGTTTCATTTGCTTAGAATTAATTGATTCGATTAGGATAAGAAAATGTATCAACCACTAGGGCGAAAACGAATGGTACACATACGTGAATCAGAATCTTGTGCGAAGACCGTGAGAAACCCAGGATTTCCTGTAATCTCGATCTGTGGATCCTTCTAAACAAAAAAAGTACTCCACCTTCATTTGAGATGATAACATCAGTATGGACACAAACTAGCAATTATGACGTCATTGCGCTAAATGGATAGTATTGTCCTGGGAAAAGTCACCTATAGAACATCCCTAATTAGAATGGGACATTCTAGAACAGAACAGTGACACGGCCTATAAATGTTCTTCACTTACACCCAACAATCACAATCTGCGAAAGAATAGGAGCATTTCCTGACATTTAATACAGAAAATAACTCATCACTTCCTGTTCCACCCTTAAAGTGGCATTTAAAGCACTGATGAACAAGTATGTGTGTGTGTGTGTGCAGGGTGCAAACTACGGGGGAGCTAGGGGGAGCTCGGCTCCCCTTAATAAGACATGGGCTCCCATGAAAACGTGATTTGTGAAATTTTGGGGGGTCTCAAAAAATATTGACAATGTGTTATTTTGACGTGCAATTTCAGTTTTGTGTAATGTGATACTTGTGGATTATTATGTGTAAAATTGCAAAAATATTAATTCATGCATGACGGCGATTTAAACCTAACTCACTTCAATAAAGATAACTATACATGCTATTCTTGTCATGAGCATCAAGGTGTGGGGGCGCTGCGGTGCAAATTCCACTCATGTTTAGTACATGTTAACTCAAAGATTCATAGAAAAAATATAAACGCTGGACTCTGTGGTCGATTCTGTGTTAAGGTAAGGCATGTTATTCGCAATTATGTGTTGTGGCTGGGTTGTTAAAGGTCTGCGTGACTCTCGATGTCTTAGGCCTAATTGAACGGAGGAATTATGGGATTCTTTTG
>NW_015505221.1:858920-890913 GCF_001515645.1 Sinocyclocheilus grahami | reverse complement strand
TTCTGTAGCCTGACGACGAGTAACTTTAACCGTTGTTCATGTGAACTCAAAGACAGCCTGATGCTTTGTATATAGACTATTTGTGGGTGGCTGTTTGTTGTTTCACCTATCAATTTGTGTCGATAAAGTATAATAGGGTAAATCCTGTATAGTGCTTGCATAAAGCAAGTAGTGCATACACTTGTAATAGCTGTTATGTATCTTTGTAAGTCATTGTAAGCCCTCTTTTGAGGCACGCGCAAGCACACGAACAGTCCACGGTATAGTTCGAACACTGTGTGTGTGTGTGTGTAAAGACATTCATAGTTAATGTTTATTTTTCCCTACTGTGACATATGCTTTAAAAAAAAAACAAGATGGATAGAGCGATAGCAATAGATAGAAGGGACAAGAGATTGATGACATGTCAACCACTGGATGAAGTATGTAGTTTACATACATAAACATCAGCGTAGCACACTGACAAATCATTCTCCCTAAACTTTTCATTAGTATAGTGTGTTTAATTCATAAACCAGCTGTGCTAGCTGCAGGGACCATATCGAGCAACAGACTTCATACAGTGGGATATTAAAACTGATGTATTTATCAACAAAACACACACACACACACACACACACACACACACACACACACACTGGATCATGTGAGGTGAAAACACTCAAGTAATCAGTCTATGTTTACATTCATGAGTTTGGAAGACAATTTTATCCAAAGCAACCTTTATTGTACTCAGGATATACATTTTATCAGTTGCATTCCAAAGGAATCAAACCCACAATCTTGCCGTTGCAGGCACCTGTTTGTGCTACAGTCTAGTGGAGATCAAAAGTCTGAGAACACATTGAAAATCCAAATTAAACCTGGATTTTTTTTTAATTTTGGAAAAATGTATAATTCAAATGAAAAATACGTAAAATTATACATAATAATTATTAATTGTATAATTATTTAATTCTATTAAATATATAATTATTAATTTTATTACTAATTATTATTATTAATTGTAATTTTAATTACATTTTTAGAATTTAACAAATTTAGGGAAAAATTCAAATATTTATAATTATAAATAAAAACCATTAACAGTTATTTACTTTATTATTAAATATTTATTATTATTTGTATTATTATTATTATTATTATGTGTATATTTAAAAAAATGTACAAATAAAAAATACTAATTCTTAAATATTTATAAATATTTAATTTTTATTATTAATTTTAAATAGTTTTTTTTAGTATTTAGGACATTTGAAAAAGTTATAATTCAAATAAAAAAAAAAGTACAATTATAAATAACAATTATTTATTTTATTATTAAATTTAATTCACTATTAAATTTACTACACACTAATTGACTAATAAAGAAAAATTGGTGACTGAGAACTCTTGAAAAGTAGCCAAAGCCTGTAGAACTCTTTTCTACAAACGATCAGATTTACTTGCTTCAAATGAAGCTGAAATGCATGTGGAGTTCATGTAGCTTGAGTGCTTAGAATGTACCCGGAACTAAAAATCATTTTCAACATTTCAATTAATCTTTTTATCCAAATTGTTATTCTGATAATATAATTTGTAATAATAATAATAAATAATAATGATTAATAAAATAAAATAACAATAATAAAACAATGAAAAAATAATAATAATAGAAGAAGAATCAAAATAGAAGCATTTTGACTAGTGGTACATATGTTCTAATCATGTCTAAATTGTAAATGGAATACTAATTCCTAGTGTATTATGAAATATAATGTATCGCTTATGGCACACAAGTCAGTTCATTACTTATAATTTTGTGAGTAAACATCAGTGAGTGTGTGTGTGTGTATGTGTGTAGTGTTCACCTCTGCTCCGGGGTTCTGCTGTGCTCATACATCACGCGATTACTGTGGGCGGCACGGGACCCTGCGTCATTACCACCAGCATTAAAGATGATAGAACCAGCCATTAATCACCATGACAACACGCCCTAATGGAGAGGTGACCCAGTCAACGCCCGCGGACGTCGGGACACACGCACCTATAGGACGAAAGCGAGCTATCGCGCACACACACGCACACGCTCACCCTGCAGCGCTGTAGTCTGTAAATATAGAAACAAGCTGCTCTTGAGGGCCGCACTGAGATCAGACTCTTTAAACGTGATGATTGAGAGGGCAGATTAAGATAGAAAAGATCTACAAAAAGGCTGAAACCTTTTCCTTGACTCTTTCTCTCTTGTTTACTCTCTCGCGGTTTGCGCACACACCTCCTTCTTCATGCTTAACGTATTTGACAACTCACCCCTTTGGTTTGATATGCCACAAAGCAACACACAGCAACATTTCCTACTTTCAGCAACTGGAGCACAACCAATGAAACGTTTCCCACCTGCCACCATTCGCAAGCAGCTCTATAATACCTGAAGAGAGAGAGACATCCGTTAACATTCCCATTCTTCTACCTCCCGTGGAGAGATGAACTCTGTATCTTCCTGGTTTAAAGGCACCGGGCACATTCGCTGCACTCCAGGCCACTATAGTGACAACAGGAAGAGCCGTTTTTACCAGGTCCAGGATTTATCACTTCATTGAGAGACAGCCAGAGGGCTGAGAGAAGCGAAACCCAGCCTGATAAGCAACAAAGCAATATGATGGCTCTTACAAGCGCACTGGGCCCGTTTCCCAGCTGAAGATTATCCAGCCAAGACTAGGGCTAAAATGAAGTTTCTATGGTGTATCAATATCAACTCTATTTTGTTCAATGCCTGACCTAATCTCTTCGTCGACATGTGTTTTCAGTATATAAAATGGATTTCTTTAAAAAGATTTTATATTTAATAATTTTTATAAACTGATATATTTTATGTATAAACAAAAATGTTTTTTTTTTTACTTATAATTATATATAAAATTATATATTTGATAAAATGTAATTACTTATTAATGTAACATTATTATTTAAAAATGATAAATAATATAAAAAGTAGTAAAATTTTCATTTATAATAAAATAATAATATGTAATATTCTTACCAATCAAATCCATATTTATTTCTACATACAATATTTTTTTATGTAATCACTTATTTTTAATAAAATGTATTACAATGATATATTCTTCATTTAATAATTTTATAACATTATTAAAATAATACAAAAAATGTATAATTAGTACAATCATTCAGTTATTTAAATACAAATCACACGCTTTATTATTACATACCAAATTCATATCATTTTTTCTATATAGAAATGTTATATTTAATATCTGTAATAATTAATTATTGTTTGCTTGTCAATGTAACCTTTTCTCTTTTTTTTGCATTTTAAAAATGTTCTTAAAAGAAGTTTCTCAACTCATGTTAGTCCTGTTCTTATTTTCTCAATCCAATACACAAATAATCAGAAGTAGTGCCACCAAATGGCCAAATATGCTTCAAAAAGACATATGTGACCCTGGAGCACAAAACCTAAAATAAAAAGTCTAATAAAAGTCTTAAGTCGCTGGGGGATATTTGTAGCAATAGCCAACAATACATTGTATGGGTCAAAATTATAGATTTTTCTTTTATGCCAAAAATCATTAGGATATCTAGTAAAAATCATGTTCCATGAAGATATTTTGTAAATTTCCTACTGTAAATATATCAAAACTTCAGTTTTGTTTAGTAATATGCATTGCTAAGAACTTCATTTGGACAACTTTAAAGGTGATTTTCTCAATATTTAGATTTTTTTGCACCGTCAGATTCCAGATTGATCTCAGCCAAATATTGTCCTATACTAACAAACCATACATCAATGGAAAGCTTATTTATTCAAAAAAATTGACACTCAAGACTGGTTTTGTGGTCCAGGGTCACATTTATGAATCTGTTCAAACAATGAAAGTCACCACTGAGGAGGTCTAGAATACCTGGTGAAAGCTTCCCATTCATCCCAATGGCAGTTGCTCAAGTAGCACATTCAGCCCTGGAAACACAGAGACTACAAAATAATAGCCTTCGTTAACAGGCACTCATTTTCTGAAACATTTCCTTTTGCATCAAACTTAGTGTGAACAGGCCTTAACCCTAATTCTAAGCCTAACACATGTCATCAGATCCTGAAAAGCTCCTTACAGCTTTCAAGATGTGCTCAGAGACAGACCAGCATGACTGCAAACCGCTGCACAAGAGACATTCCAGCTCAAATCTCTATTCTGCCCCATATGAATCCCTCGCTAACAAACTCCAGACTCCGTTACTAGCCTTTCTGTATGGAATTAAGACTCGGCTCTCTCACTGGCCACTGGAGACAGGCAGGACTAAATGAGTACATTTGTCTTCTCAATGGCCTGGCTGATTGGATGTTTAAAAAGAGTGTGTGAGAGAGTATGAGAGTGTGTGTCTGTGTTTGTGTGTGTGTGTGTGGAGCAGATGTAAGTCTATGGCCCAGAGGGAACGAGGAGCAGTCGGCACAATACATAATTAACCCGGACACTCAATTGAATGACAGCGCCATTGGATCAGTGTGAGAATCCTACAGATTCAGACAAACAACTGTATTAACTCAACGGCCGTCCACACAATCTCTCTTCAGTGTTCAATCACACACAGATTTTCTCACACATACAAAAAACCCCACTAATACTCAAAATTCTGCAGCATTCAGTATGCATACTGCATATACGGTGTGTGAATATTCTGTAAGCACTGAATGTATGATGTAATGCATTTAACAAAATGTGCAGCAACCGAGCCTTGGGCACTGTATCCCATGATGCAATGCAAATCAGCAAGACTGCAAAGATTTTATGAGATTTATATGATTTTTACACAAAATTGGATTAAAAAAGCAAAATAGCTGTTTAATTTATGATAGCTGGACACCACTCGCTGAATTAAACCAGGCTGAATTAAATAGATTGTTAAATAGATAGATACAATCAACAACTTTTAAGTGAATAGTTTTATATTTCACCACCATTTTGCTTCATGGGATCACAGTTCTTTCCCTCACTACAGCCGTCAAGAGCGTCTTTTTGTCCGATTTTCAAAAACTTTTTGGCTTCCGATAAAAGTTTGCAATGCTGTGATTCACCTTGTAGGTTGGTTCGGTTCATGGCTTATAATGCTTTAACAAAGACTTTTTAAAAATCCTTATGGGAAAAATGAGTGGAAAAATTACTTCCAGAACAAATGCCACTGAAAAAGAGGGCAGGTATCCCACAATGCAATGCAAAAAGACTTGACCATGCATTTCCAAAGTGAACTGGTTGCAACTACACTGTAAAAAAAAGTTCTCTCAAAGTTGTAAAAAACAAAAACAAAGATTATTGGAATATGCTTGTCAAGAAAATACTATTTCAGTGTTTTTACTTTGATGTTTAATTTGGTGTTACTTGCAGTTTCTTTGTAATTGTGAAATGTACTAGCAAATTCGAGTGAAAATTGTTTTTCAGTGTGCTTTCAAATAATTTGTCAATTATTTTAAATATTATTATACTGACCTCATTCGACTCCAAATATTCCAACATGTTTATAAAACATTGGACTAAAATATTAAATAACTTATTTTTATCTGAATGCCTTTTTTCTGGAAGAACTAATGCAGAAAAAGCATACGTATCATTGCATACTGCATACTATCTCATATACTTAAACAACAGTATGCACAGTATGCAGTAAGCAGTATTTCATTCCGAACATACCCATACTCACACATGACCTGTGTTGCAGAAAAAGCATACGTATCATTGCATACTGCATACTATCTCATATACTTAAACAAGAGTATGCACAGTATGCAGTAAGCAGTATTTCATTCCGAACATACCCATACTCACACATGACCTGTGTGACTCGCTAAGAGCATCTTAATTAATGAGTGCATTGTTTCAGCTCGTCATTGACTCTCGGCTCATGGAACAACACTTCATTAATACACAATGCTGAGCCGACCAATTAACACTGTACAACAAGCCATGCTATGATTGCCTAAACACACAGATATACTCTCACACACACATATGCAAACATCCCAGCCTTGAGAGGCTCATTATTAATCACTGCTAATGCTAATTAATTAAAAGAGCAGGTGCATGTGTGTGTGTGTGTGTGTGTGTGTGTGTGTAAGTGTGGCTTGTGTCCTGGGAGCTCAGAGGGACTTTAACATGTTTCTCACAAGGCTGACAAATGACCTATTAATTATCTAATGTTGTCTGACAACAAGCGCTGGATAAAGATGTATGTTTGTGCGAGAGGCTGATAGAGTCGCAGTGAGAGCGATAGGGAGGTGTGTGTGTGATTTGTTACATGGACATGTTTTTTTCTTGTGTCTACCAGACGCAAGTAATAAAACACAACAGACACAAAAATAAAAAAATTTAAAAAACAAAGAAAAACATTTTGTGTTTAAGGGCTCAAGGATAATTTTATCATTTGAAGGGTATTGGAAGTATGTTATGTATGTTACGGTTGGCAAGATGTATAACCTGTAAAAACAAAAATCTATAAAATCTTATCGATACTCATTAAAACTATATTCAATATATATATATATAACTTTAAAAGTAATACTTTTATTTTTCATTTGGATAAAAGCATCTGCCAAATGGAAAAAAAAGTAAAACTAGCAACCAGTACAATGCAAAAACATACAATAATTTTCTTTAAAGGGGTCCTATTATGCTCTTTTACAAAGTCTTGATTTTGTTTTGGGGGTGTACTAGAACAGGCTCTCATACTAGGTTGTTCGAAAAGCACATTATTTTTCACATATTTTACATTATTACAACACCTCTCTCCCCAGTCTGGCATGAACCCTCGAATAGTTCCTGTATCAAATGAAGGCCCGCCTTCTGAAATACGAAATGTGCTGTGATTGGTTAGCTGGGCCAGTGTGTGTTGTGATTGGCAGCACTCGGCGCCTGGTCGGGAAATGTCATGCCCCTTACCATAGCCGCCTGCGAGCTTCAGTGTAAATATTGCGTCAAAATCAAATCAATCTGAGCGCGATTTAAACCCGGATGATTGTAACCACTCTAAATTCGTCCGCCTTGGGAAAGCTGGCATGTCTCCGACATAGTGATAACACTCGTTGCCTTCTCTGGTGCAGCTCAACCAGGTCTCGTCCCATTCGTCGGTATTTGTAATATCACAAATCCCGGAAAATATTCGTTGTAGTCCAAACGAGTTGTTTGTTGTAGTTTTTGAAAAGTGATTTCTGTTAAATAAAATATCTTATTTTGAAGTGGACTTTGAGCTTTGTAACTTCGCAGATCTTTTTTTATGCTCAAACAGCAACATTACAGACTAACTAAAGTTGAAAAAGGGAAAAAGCATAATGGGACCCTTTTAATAATTTAGTTTTTCAGTTAAAATAAATACATTGATATAAAATATGTGAATTAAGTTCATCTGTTTCTCACTTTAAGTCCAAACCTCATTACATTTTGCTAGTTTTAATTTTATGTATAAAATGATTTTTAAAACAGTACGCCAATGAGAAAAAATAAACAGCAAAAAGCAACTTAATTCAAGATATAGTCTCTGAAAAAACAAAACAAAACATAATTTAAGCAAATTTATCTTAAGGACATCTTTAAGGACATTTTTTTATTTGTAATGAGAACTAAAAGAAAAATACGGTAACACTTTACTTGAAGGGGTGTGCATAAGACTGACATGGCACCTTCATAACCATGACATGATACATGTCATGAATATGAAGGAGGTTTATGACAACTGTCATTAAGTGTCATTCGCTCAGTTATGTAATTTTTAATGCAAATATGACATTATTTGACCTAACCCTAACCCTACCCTTACCCCTAACCATAGCCCATAACAAAGACATCTCAAACAATGTCATCTTTGCATTAAAAATTACATAACTGAGAGAATGACAATTAATGACAGTTGTCATAAACATGCATAAAAACCCTTCATATTCATGACATGTGTCATGTCAGTCTTATGCACACCCCTTCAAGTAAAGTGTTACCAAAAATACTGATTAAAAGTGTTTTTAGGAGTGTATGTATGCACATATAAACACACTAGGGTTAATGTGGCGGTATCTTAAACCACAATCAATATCATTGATGGAGCAGCACGACTGCATGCATATCAACTAGAGCACTTTATATCATTAAGAGTCCCAAACCACAGACAGCCAACATATGCTCTCTCTCTCTCTCTCTCTGCCAGATGAGTTTTTATGAGGGCTGGACTGTTTCATTTGATTTAATGAGTCACAATCCCAGTCGACTGCTTATTCAGACCTGCCACGACTCACAGAAAACACACAATAATAACCCACAGAAACACTAACACAGGGAGACAAAGTTTTATCTATCTATCTATCGATCTATCTAATTCTGAACCCAACTAGGCCAGCACAAAAACTCTTTATTGTTGAGCCATAAATGAGTCACAATATTCCGGTTTGTTCGACAGTGATAAATAAATGTGTATGTTGATTAAATCCAGCAGGTAGCAGTCAGAGATGTTCTGCTCATTGTCACACAGCTTAAGCATTTGAGTTGTATGTATCTCACACTTATCTGTCACCTGCCAAACACAGTTACCATTTGATCTGTTTTCAGTTGGGTTTCCAGGCACGTCTTTTCAGCCTCAGCTTTGATGAATCACAGCGATACAGTCTTAAACACACACACACACATACACAAACCATTAAGCACTGTCATGACGTGACAAAGACAAAATCCCTCTAGTTATTCTGTAATCATTTTGGTAAGTTGAGAAAAGCAGGTAGGACAGACACACACACACACACAGTGGCCCGACGCCATCCAGCCATATACTGATTACACGGCACAGCTGTCCACATTTGAGAAATTGATCCTGTGATGGAGTGCGCGTCGTCAGGGTGACGGCCATCGCCAGGGAGACGTATTTCCAGCGTCCGTGCTGCCAGCCCCAGGGCCTCGCGGGGCGTCTCCCCGACTGCCCGATCATAAAGCCAAATGATAGCATATGTGCTTTGTTTAATTTTGATGTCCCAGTAATGTATTACACAATTAGATTGATTTGACAATTTCCATTACGCTTGATAAAATATTTATGGAGTGAGGTGGATGATAAGTCTTATCAAAGAGCCATCGCTCGCACGCGGCTGACACGCCACATCCATCAGCATCAGCAGTCAGGGCCGCTAGCGTTAGCCTATTAGCTTTTATTCACCCCACAGGAACAGGGTCGCCCACAGCTATGGTGGGGAGGGGGTGACCGAGCGTTTCGTCTCTCTCGGACTCTGTAGCTCACCTCCGTCTTTCTCCTCATCTCTGTGCCGTTTCACGCCCTTGCTCTTTCTCTCTGTTCTCTCGCGCTCGCTCTTCCTCCATCAATCTCAGTGTAGAAGTGTGGGCTGCCAAATTGGGCTCATCAGTCTCAATGCTGGATGCAGATGAGTTTGATTCAGCGCTGGAAGGTGGCGTCGCTCGTCTCTGTTCATGCACCCTCTTTCAGCACCCTAACCCCTTTTACTTGCCCCAAACTTCCATATGTATACCCCTTTCCCCTTTTCTCAACACTTTCTTACTCCCTCCATCAATGTGACAACAATCCACTTCACCAGCCCTTGTCAGCAGCGCTGTGACCCCACCACCCCAAAACACAACACCATCCACCTAAACAATGAATTTTAAGTTATGAAACAACTGGTTTAAAGTCAACATGTAATACAGTTTGCAACCAATTTTACTGCGATGTGGCATATTTCTGAGTGAAACAGGATATTCAACAATAATTTATATGCAGGATAAGAGCATGACTGAAAAAAAGAAGGATTTGTGATGCCAATTTAAAAGTAAAGTTGTTTTAGAAACAGATTTATAAAATATATTGACGATACCATAATAAAATCGGCTTCTTCTTATTGTTATTAGTTGTATTATATGTTATAAAATAACACATTAATATAATCATTTTTTTTTAAATAATAGCAATAAAATATTATAAAAGACAAAAATTTTTTAGTTGAGGGTCCATTTTTAATCTATTTTATGCATTTTTGTTTATGCATTTACCTTTACGCATTTTGTAGATGCTTTTATTTAAAATGACTTAAATGGCATTTTATGAATACAGTTTTTTTCTTGCATTCCTTGGGAATCAAACCCATAACCGTGGCACTGTTACCACCTTGTTCTACTGTTTTATTATTTTGTGTTTCATTTGGTCACTTAGCAACCATCATGTTGATCCAAGCATGTTTGACTTTCTTTGGTGAGCACAAGAGAAGATACTTTGAAAAATACAATGAAAGTCAATGGGGTCCAATGCTATTTTAGACAGCATTGACTTTTATATTATGGACAAAAACCATTAAATCATTCCTTTGAATCATTCTGTTGAATGATCCCATTGAACCATTGACTCATATATATCACAGTAGAAAGAAAGTCATACAGGTTTAGAAGAACATGAAGGTGAGTAAATTTCATTTTTGAATGAAAATTATAAAGGTATTGAGGGTAAATGCTGACTTTAACACCTAGAAACTTTAGAGAAATATTGTGTGGTGAAACAAACTTTTTAATTTGTTTAAATACACTTTTACTTTTTAAAATAATCTTTGCAAAATGGCGACACATGTTCCAGCTTGCACACACACACACACACACACATGGAGAGGGGCCGGGCTGCTGGCCGCAGTGTTGTTAATAAGGCTCTAAATGAACAATGCATAAAACATGAAGGTTCCCGTAATGAAGTAGTGCTCTGTAATTAGAGACCCTGTGCCAGAAAAATGAAGACAAAATATTTGAGGAGGAATTCTGTCACCTCTGCTCTGCCTTCCCACTAATCATACACAAACACACATTTACACACATTTATACACACACACACACACACACACACACACGCACACACAGACACACACGCACACCCACAGACAGACTTATACACATGGACAACACAGGGGCTAAATACATAGGTTGGGATTTCAACAGCCTTGCTTTCTAATGAGAGCTAACTGAAAAATTACAGGCTATTGACAGACAATGAGCTCTGAGCATATGCTGTAACCGGCTAATATCCCTGCCAATTTTATACACACAAAAATTAATAGATGGCCCTGTAGAAGGAAAAAAAAATGCATAACTGCTTCAGAAACACACATTTGGTTTTATATTTTGGTGGTAACTCTGCTTTGGCTTCTAATGTTCTTAAATGAAGCAAATTATAATTACTACACCCTAAATCTGTCCCAATTTTTTTTTTAATTTTAATTAAGACATCACATAATATCTTAGCTTATAGCTAATATCTATCCCCTCAAAATAGAACAATTTATAGAACAATAATTTTTGGGACATTTGGCTATTCTTGCATGAAAAAAACTTGTGTGCAATATGCTCAAGAAAAAGTTTGCATGCAGTTTCCAGTTCATGTATACTTAGTTTACCTGAGCAAATGAAAATGTTCTTGTGCTCATGCAAAAGTCTAATTTTTTTCAGCCATTTTTTAATTATTTGATAATACTTTCATAACTACATAAAGTTTTGAGTGAGTATTTTTTAAAGAAATTAATAATTGTATTCAGCTAAAATGTGCTACATTCAAAAGCGAGATATTTCGATTTAAAATAAATTAATTTTCCATTCTTTTGAACTTTCTGTTCATCAAAGAATTCTGAGAAAATACTGTCAAGGCTTCTACAAAAATATTATGCAGAACAACTGTTTTTAACAATGATAATAATAAGAAATGTTTCTTGAGCACTGAATAATCACAGAAGAATGATTTCCGAAGGATCATGTCACACCGAAGACTGGAGTAATGGCTATTGAAAATTCAGCTTTGCATCACAGAAATAAATCAAATGTTAGAATAAATTCAAACAGAAAACAGCTATTTTAAATTCTAATAATATATCACAATATTGCTGATTTACTGTACTTTTTATTTATTTATTTGCTATATACAAATTAATACATTACCTTGCCAATAACATTCACTGCACAGTCAAAACATGAGAAAATGTTTTGTATTCAGTGTTGTTAATAAGGCTCTAAATGAACAATGCATAAAACATGAAGGTTCCCGTAATGAAGTAGTGCTCTGTAATTAGAGACCCTGTGCCAGAAAAATGAAGACAAAATATTTGAGGAGGAATTCTGTCACCTCTGCTCTGCCTTCCCACTAATCATACACAAACACACATTTACACACATTTATACACACACACACACACACACACACACACATGCACACACAGACACACACACACGCACACCCACAGACAGACTTATACACATGGACAACACAGGGGCTAAATACATAGGTTGGGATTTCAACAGCCTTGCTTTCTAATGAGAGCTAACTGAAAAATTACAGGCTATTGACAGACAATGAGCTCTGAGCATATGCTGTAACCGGCTAATATCCCTGCCAATTTTATACACACAAAAATTAATAGATGGCCCTGTAGAAGGAAAAAAAAATGCATAACTGCTTCAGAAACACACATTTGGTTTTATATTTTGGTGGTAACTCTGCTTTCTGCTTTTGACACTGCAGATGAGTACAAACCCGACTTACAGAACACCCTACAAAATCAGCTCCATCCACACACACACACACACACACACACACACACACACACTCTGAGTAAGACAGCAGAAGAGCGATGAGGTGATGGCACTGTTACCACCTTGTTCTACTGTTTTATTATTTTGTGTTTCATTTGGTCACTTAGCAACCATCATGTTGATCCAAGCATGTTTGACTTTCTTTGGTGAGCACAAGAGAAGATACTTTGAAAAATACAATGAAAGTCAATGGGGTCCAATGCTATTTTAGACAGCATTGACTTTTATATTATGGACAAAAACCATTAAATCATTCCTTTGAATCATTCTGTTGAATGATCCCATTGAACCATTGACTCATATATATCACAGTAGAAAGAAAGTCATACAGGTTTAGAAGAACATGAAGGTGAGTAAATTTCATTTTTGAATGAAAATTATAAAGGTATTGAGGGTAAATGCTGACTTTAACACCTAGAAACTTTAGAGAAATATTGTGTGGTGAAACAAACTTTTTAATTTGTTTAAATACACTTTTACTTTTTAAAATAATCTTTGCAAAATGGCGACACATGTTCCAGCTTGCACACACACACACACACACACATGGAGAGGGGCCGGGCTGCTGGCCGCAGTGTTGTTAATAAGGCTCTAAATGAACAATGCATAAAACATGAAGGTTCCCGTAATGAAGTAGTGCTCTGTAATTAGAGACCCTGTGCCAGAAAAATGAAGACAAAATATTTGAGGAGGAATTCTGTCACCTCTGCTCTGCCTTCCCACTAATCATACACAAACACACATTTACACACATTTATACACACACACACACACACACACACACGCACACACAGACACACACGCACACCCACAGACAGACTTATACACATGGACAACACAGGGGCTAAATACATAGGTTGGGATTTCAACAGCCTTGCTTTCTAATGAGAGCTAACTGAAAAATTACAGGCTATTGACAGACAATGAGCTCTGAGCATATGCTGTAACCGGCTAATATCCCTGCCAATTTTATACACACAAAAATTAATAGATGGCCCTGTAGAAGGAAAAAAAATGCATAACTGCTTCAGAAACACACATTTGGTTTTATATTTTGGTGGTAACTCTGCTTTGGCTTCTAATGTTCTTAAATGAAGCAAATTATAATTACTACACCCTAAATCTGTCCCAATTTTTTTTTTAATTTTAATTAAGACATCACATAATATCTTAGCTTATAGCTAATATCTATCCCCTCAAAACAATTTATTGAACAATCATTTTTGGGCCATTTGGTTATTATTGCCTAGTGCATGAAAAACGTATGTGCAATATGCACAGAAAAAATGTTTGCATGCAGTTTCCAGTTCATGTATACTGCAATTTTTAAAATTAATTTAATAATACTTTTGTAAGTACATAAAGTTTGGAGTCAGTATTACTACTATTAATACTTTTATTCAGATACAATGTGTTAAGTTCAAAAGTGAAAGACTTCTATTTCAAATAAATGAATTTTCTATTCTTTTGAACTTTCCATTCATCAAAGAATTCTGGGGGGGGGGGGAAACTGAAGGCTTCTACAAAAATATTAAGCAGAAAAACTGTTTTTAACATTTGTTAATAATAAGAAATGTTTCTTGAGCACTGAATCATCATATTAGAATGATTTCTGAAGGATCATGTGACACCAAAGACTGGCGTAATGATGCTGAAAATTCAGCATTGCAACACAGAAATAAAATTAATTTTTAAATAAATTCAAACAAAAAAACTGTTATTTTAAAATCTAATAATATATCACAATATTGCTGTTTTTACGGTACTTTTGAACAAATAAACGCAGCCTTGGTAAGCATAAAAGATTGACCCCAAACTTTTAAATGGTAGTGTATCTAACTCGCATTGCATTTCTTTTTATTTAATTTATTTGCGATATACAAATGAATACTTTACCTTTCCAATAACATTCACTGCACAGTCAAAATGAGAGAAATGTGCTCATCTGTATTATAATCAACAAAGATATTTACTACATCGCTAGCGACAAATATTTACATGCATTTCTAAAACCTTTAAAGGCAAATTATTTTGGAGACACAAAAAACATTCCAACTGTACAGAAAAAAGAGCCACAACCAACTTCCATTAAAAATGTAGCACAAAAGACACATTGCCTAATATAAAAAGCTATGATGTAATGTAATTACTTGTTTGTTTTTTAATAAATAAATAACGTACCATGTTATTTTTAAAAGTGACACTGCAGATGAGTACAAACCCGACTTACAGAACACCCTACAAAATCAGCTCCATCCACACACACACACACACACACACACACACACACACACACACAGTGAAAGACAGCAGAAGAGCGATGAGGTGAGTGTGTGCTGCTGTCAGAGAGACAGTTAGAGTGTGGCCGCTGTGACACCTGAGCCGCGGTGACATAATGAAGGGGGAGTGTCTGTCAGAGAGGGTCAACACTGATCACACAGCCCCGGCGCACATAATCAAACCCCCCGCATGACAAATGGCCCTGCTCCCTTGACTCTGGCATCTGACACACAGACACATCTCCAGGCTGGCTCGCCGAACATCACACGGCCAACGTGCGCGTATGTGTGTAAGAACACATTTCATTTCTCATTCGCCTCTGGCCTTTGTCTCTGTCCGGGAGATAGAAGGGAATGCGCACACACACTAACGCTGTGTACACACTTCATCTTCAATCCATGCTTTTATCCATCTCATCTTGGGGAAAGCGCACACAGACCCACTCACTCCACAATCAAGGAAGGGGCCATAAGATGGGGACTACTTTTCCCAGGGGTCTTTGAGGCAGATCGGTTTGTCTCGAGGATTTAAATGGAAGCTTAATGATGTTTGTGTCCAAATCACCCATCTTGCTTTTGCAGGTCAATGTTAGTGGTACGACAACTGAAGATTCACCACTTGCTAAGAGGAACCTAGTAAACAAACATAAGAATACGCAAGTAATCAAAAAGCCATGTACTGGCCATATTTGAGTGATTCTGGTTTATGTAGAAGTAGTGCATTGTTTTTTTTCCTGGTATATTTGTGTCAAATCAATTCATGCACAACTGAGTTGCAAAGCTGTTTTAACATTTGACCTACATCATGTAAGTTATAGGCTGCATTTTAACTATGAGAGTTTGAATTGCCAACACCTCAGCTAGCAGGGAAGGTTCTCTGAGAGTTAAACAAACATTTCTAGTTCTTTCTAGTAGAATTAGTACATTGTAGAAGTAGAAGTTGTACATGTTTTCTTCCGGTACATTTGTGTCAAATAAACGTAATTTATTTATAAACTTAATGTGTCAAATTAACTTTAAAAAATTGTTTTTGCATTGCATTGTTTGAGCCTTCCGCTGCATTTTATGTAACTCAAAGTCTGAATTTCCAAGGTTCTCTAAACAAACGTTCTTGCAGTGTGAAGAGAACATTCTTTCAGCATTATCGGTCTTGCTTAAAATTCTCAAAACATTATTTTAGTACATTGCTAGTAGAACGTTCCTCAAATTACATGTGAGAGGAGATTTGCATAATGCAAAAATGTACCATTCTGATATTGTTTCACAGAACATTCATTTAACCAAGGAAAAACATGGACAGTTTGAATGGTATTTTTAAAATGATCAGTGTGTTTATAAAGGTGAGACGCAGGAAAGTAGAATGAAAAAATATAGCACAAGACACTAAAAGACGCAAGATGTGAGAGCAATGATCAAACAAGTTCCCTTAGAGTATGTTTAGATGGTGTGTTAACTGGGTACCAGTTTGGAAAATTGCAACTGAATGCCATCAATAATCTGATTTCACCTAGTTGTGGAACAAAATTGACAGCACCCAGTGAGATTTACACTCTTAAAGGTAGGGTAAACAATTTCAGATAGGCTAGCAATATCAAGCTAGCTTTGAAAGCATAAGATCCCACCCTCCCTGCAAACCACTCTCCAAAGCCACGCCTCCTCCAAAACACATGAACGCACACAGGCAGACCAGAGGCTAACTAACGACACAATGAGAGACGGCGAGGGTTGAATGCAACGCTGTCAGATTACCTCATCTCTCATTCACTGGTGAGAAAACATTACAGTACAAAGTGCATAATATTACAATAATATCATCATCAATATTAGCATGTCTGCGAGAACCGGGTGCGTGGAGGTATGCAAATGCATACACTGACAGGCAGGTCTGACAGCCACATTTCTTCGGACTGAGGATTCTCGGACCGAGGGATATGATTGGACGAACGTTTTATGGTTTTATGCCTTCCACAGATTATATAAATACATTTAGACCACTTATGATTGCTATCGGGATGCGAAGAGACTTTCATAACAAAAAAATGTTTTTGAATCAAATCACCTACCCTGCCTTTAATGCTAAACATTTACTTTTAAGCAAATAAAATGCATCCATAAGTCAAAGTTCCTACATTCCATTGAAATAAAACCTGTTTAACTGAACATGTAGAGACCGATGCTAAAACACTGTAAATGATTCTCCATAATTATAGCCACACCTAGAAAAACTAAGCAGCATTGTTAGCATTTAGAGAACCATTTATTGACAAATTTACATCTGCTTAGCTAACGGTAGTGTTGTAATTACGTCATCCTCTGAATATCTTTTCTGAAAGTTAAGCACCCAGTGAGATTTACACTCTTAAAGGTAGGGTAAACAATTTCAGATAGGCTAGCAATATCAAGCTAGCTTTGAAAGCATAAGATCCCACCCTCCCTGCAAACCACTCTCCAAAGCCACGCCTCCTCCAAAACACATGAACGCACACAGGCAGACCAGAGGCTAACTAACGACACAATGAGAGACGGCGAGGGTTGAATGCAACGCTGTCAGATTACCTCATCTCTCATTCACTGGTGAGAAAACATTACAGTACAAAGTGCATAATATTACAATAATATCATCATCAATATTAGCATGTCTGCGAGAACCAGGTGCGTGGAGGTATGCAAATGCATACACTGACAGGCAGGTCTGACAGCCACATTTCTACGGACCGAGGATTCTCGGACCGAGGGATATGATTGGACGAACGTTTTATGGTCTTATGCCTTCCACAGATGATATAAATACATTTAGACCACTTATGATTGCTATCGGGATGCGAAGATACTTTCAACCAGCATAACAAAAAAATGTTTTTGAATCAAATCACCTACCCTGCCTTTAATGCTAAACATTTACTTTTAAGCAAATAAAATGCATCCATAAGTCAAAGTTCCTACATTCCATTGAAATAAAACCTGTTTAACTGAACATGTAGAGACCGATGCTAAAACACTGTAAATGATTCTCCATAAATATAGCCACACCTAGAAAAACTAAGCAGCATTGTTAGCATTTAGAGAACCATTTATTGACAAATTTACATCTGCTTAGCTAACGGTAGTGTTGTAATTACGTCATCCTCTGAATATCTTTTCTGAAAGTTATAATGTAGCATACATGTACTACTGTTGAAAACATTTCTAGTATAAAATGCCTGCAATATAATACCGTATTCAGTATACTGTATTACATTACACACATAGACAATGTGTTTCTCCCTCAATCTCATTGTCTTATTGTCGCACACAAACACACACGTCCTGAGCCCTTGCGTCTTGCTTTCTGAAGGTTTTATGATATTCCTCATGCAGCGTGTGCAGTTCCAGATGACTGCGGGCTTCCATGTTAGAGAGCTTTTTCTCTTTCTCTCTTTCTGTGGGTCCAACTCCCTATAAACTCTCATTAAAACCCCATTCCCATTGCTTTCCAAATACCCCTCATTCATTCCTTTAGAGGCCCTCATGTAGCTCCCCCCCTCCAAACACACACACACACACACACACACACACACACACTTACACACTCTCAATAAACTCCATATAGGATGGTGGAAGTTCTTGGTGGAGATTAATGGATTTAGAAAGTCTTTCCATCATAACACAGTGCACCAAAATCAGCTTGGACTCGACATGTCTCGCCGTCATACTTGGACTGTATTTCAGTGCAATGAAACACAAATGCAGAACTGCTGCCTCGATGCTAAACTCTGCCAGTCAGTCATGTAACACCGACACCATGTTTGAGGAAAATGAATAAGTAAGAAAGATTTACTCGGTTTGTAAGGTCATTTAAAATCACAAAAACATTCAATGAAATGTCCTGAACTCATGGGAAAATGTGCACATTTGTCAAAATACATTTATAAAGCACTTTAACACAATGCCAATACATCTCCAGAGAAGGTGGACAAATGGATAGCTCGATTGTCTGTTATATTATAAGTCTTCAGAAACTAAATGATATAGCTTTGTGTGAAGAACAAAACATGATTTATTTGTCCGTTTTAATGAACTGAACCAAACCTGTGCCAAAAAAAGATGTAAGGCCCATTCACACCATGGACACTATAATAATAATTAATTAATTATTAATAATAATAATTTATGCATTTAGCAGACGCTTTTATCCTAAGCGACTTACTGGTAAAAATGTAAAACTGATTTTCCAGCTGATGTACGAAAAAAAAACTTTGACAGCCAATCAGAATCCACCTCACTTTAAAGAGCAAGCATTTAAAACAGCGGATAACATAACTATGAAAGCCCTTTTCCACCACAGGATAAAAAAATACATAAAAAGGGTCATCGTGACTTTTTATCTCACAATTCAGACTTTTTTCCTCATAATTCCGAAATTATGCCTCACAGTTGTATCCGAGCTAACATCTCACAATTAAGACCTTTTTCTCAGAACTGAAAGTTATATACTTGCAATTCTGAGAAGAAAAGTCCAAATTGTGAGATATAAACACGACTCTCGGAAGAAAAGTCTGAATTGTGAGATACAGCCTAATCTTGAAACTGTGAGAACAAAAGTCGCAATTGCCTTTAACTCAGAATTCAGAGGAAAAAAAATGAGAATTGCGACATATAAAATCAGAATTATGAGATGTAAACTCAGAATTGTGAGAAATAAAGTCAGAATTCTATGTTCTCTCTCAATTCAGACTTTTTTCCTCAGAATTGCGAGTTTATATCTCTGGAATTGTGAGATAAAACATCAGAATTACCTTTTTTTTAATTCCATGGTGGAAACAAGTTTCCATACATAACTTCAGTGCATTCTTATAATAAACACAATGTTATGGTGTGGACATAGTTATCGTTCTTGATGTAATCTGCACCATAATCTGTAAAAGAAGTGCATAATTGTGATTAGATTACTTTAGTATGTAATTTCATATTTAGATTTTTGGATGCTTTTACTGAACACACTTAAAGCAAATAATCAATAAACTGTAATGAAACACACTTTTAAAATCACCTTTCATCTCTGGTAGCATCTTTGGATGGATGGATGAAGATGTCTTGTGACCAAGGAAGAGTAACGGAAAGATTGATGGGTAAATTCAGAGAGACTTTGAGTGAATGACAAGAACACGACACGTACAGAAGCCTCCATTAATCTGCCACAGAAACACGACACAACCTTACGGACTGACGGCCCACACGCCAAACATCCCTAATGCATTCTTCATGAGAAGTGACCACATGCACAAACACACAATCAATCTCTTTCTTTCTATCTCTTTCTCTCTCTCTCTCTCTCTCTCTCTCACACACACACACACACACACACACACACACAGACACACAGGGCTTCCAGTTTCTTTCCATGTTGTGTGTTTGGCCATCGTCCCTGCCTCAGTCTCTCTCGTCAGTTTCTAATTGGAGAGAACAGGCTCCCTAAGCAAAGCCACATGCACGATTGTAACGAGTGACATTCTGTTTTAAACCCAGCCATAATGGCCAACACACACACAGCGGTACAGAAATGAAATGCACTTCAGCTAATACACACACACACACGTCCAGGAAGCTGTTTATTTCTCTATGTAGCGCTGGATTGAAACTCTAAGGTCTGACTGCCGACTGCATCAGCCCTGTTTCATTCTGCTTTTATTCTGTTTGAGAAGGTGGATCTGTGATTAGGAACAGAGACGTTTTTAAACCCAGACTGCCTTCAGATCAAATCTAGCAAGCTGCAATTCGTGGAACGCTTCTGGCGATGTTACCTAAACTGCATCTGTGTGGGCCGTATTACCGTATTCGAATAACATTTTATTTTTTATTGCTGTCTCTAATAATTATCCTCAAATTAAGAATTCAAAATCATACATGCAACACCCAAACTGTTTCCATCGCATGACTTTACATGCACTAATCAGTCTTGCTATAAAACCTGGTCCGTTTCCTTCAGAGCCGCCACGTTATGGCTCTCTCACGTCCCGTCGGACTCCTTGTGCCACGAGGCTGGGTTCTGTCAGACACACCTGCTGAAAACAGCCTGCGTTCATAACTCACTCCTAATGAAGCTCACGGGTGAACAGAGATTTCCTTAAAGCCGCTCACAGGTGCTCATTTATACCCGTCACATCATATATGCAGGGTTTGTTTAGAGACCAAAAAATCTAATTGAAAACATTGTTTTATACAGTGAGACAAAGAGAGTTTTTACAGTTTTTAAAAGACTTTTCGCAAGTGAATCTTGATGATGTTAATTTTAAAACCTGCAATTAAAAAAATTTAATTTCCTCCGAAATTGCATTACTTTATTAAATTATTACATTAAATAAATAAATTTTGATCTTTTAATCAGACCTTAATCAGGCATCCTGTTTCAGGTAAGCAGAAAAAGCTAAATGTCTGATAAGCAGATGGAAAAAGTTTGAAGAAGGGATTGTTGTTGTTGAAGAAGATGATGATTATTTTTGGAATGATACCAAAAGTCTTTTTCTCAATTTTTTCCCCATTATAAAAAGGCCTATTTCTACTTAAATAATCTAAAAAAGCTAGTATTTCTAAAATATTTGTTACAGAAATAATATAAGGAAATAGTATAAAAAGCAAAGTCTAAATGTCAGATGAAAAATTACTGAATAATGGTATAAAAAAAGGAGAATTCTTTTTTTTTTGGAATGATACCAAAAGATTAAGATTAGATTAAGAGCATAAAAAGGCAGATTTATTTCTATTTAAATAATCTAAAAAAATGCTAGTATTTCTGAAACATTCTGCTATAGAACTGACATATTATATGAATATTATATACATTTGGAAAAAGTTTGTAAACCAAAACAGGATAAAAGAAAAAACAATTCCCAATATAAATGTAGTTTCTAAATAACCAGGAAATAGATCAAGTCCAACTGTTAGCTGTTATTCTGCTGATATTTGTTCAGAAGAAAATTATGCCAATTGTTCTCACACTGATGGAATGCGGATAAAGCAAAGAAAAACCAGCAAAAGAAACAAACAAACAGCAACTCGCAAGCCGTGTTCAGAGATGGAAATCAATACTAATTAAAGCCAAACAAGTGTTCTGCTTGATGCCGTGAAAGAGCATGCTTCTCATTAAATATTTTCATCGCTGATTAGTCGAAGGTTTTTAAAATGAATTCAATGCCTGTCACCTCCCTTTGGGACAGCGCTCCGAGTAGCATGACACTCTCGCCGCTCACGAGCGGATGTGAATTTCAAACCCTGTGAGCCTGCAATTAAAACAACAACAAAGAATAGACGATACAAAATTAAGCATCAAATGGTTTAATGTTATGTGTCACTCTCCAAAACGCTGTGTATTAGAGGCACTTAATTAAACTTTCAAATTCAAATGGACTAATCAGTTTGAGGCAGAGTGGTTGATTGTTTTTCCCGTACATTAAACACTTCCTTCAGCTCCTGCCCGCTTGTTAACATGAAGGTGCGATTTGCATATCCTGATAGACTATTACAGTTTTAATGTCCCTTTTTCTCTGGTGGTACATCAATCATGCGCGCGAGGCCACCACAGGCCACAATTAACCCACCAAATCTGCCACAAAACAAATATTACAAGGGTTCACTAATTTAGAGATCAAAAAGCCACTTGTCCGTTCCACAAGTGAAACGGAGACGGCGCCGGCGCACTTCAGAGACTCTGCGTAATTACCAGCTGTTAATTGCGCACTTGTGCTGTCTTAGTTTTAATTAAAAAGAGCTGCTCGTCGCTGGCCGATAAGCGACGGTGGAGTGCGGCCGGTTTTAATCAACAAAGCGAGAAGAATTCGTTTCTGCGCCGGCCAGCCGCGGCAGGAGGAAATCTTCAAATATCCAAAGGAGAAAGTGAGATTAAACCCTGTCCATTAGGAGCGATGCAGAGGGAGGGGAGGGGAGCAGTCAGGTTTTATTTGGGCCGAGCGAGCGGGGCCGTATTTGAAGTTAGTGTTCCTGCCGACAAACTGGCGGGGGGCGAGTCTAATCAGACCTACTGCATGAGAGGAGCACTTGAGTGGAGGAATTGGACCCTGCTGTTACTCACTCACTCGCTCTTTCTCTGTTGCCCTCCCTATCTTTCTTTAGCAGCCGATGAACACACTAGTTTGTTTGCCTTGAAGGATTATGGGAAAAGTTGTTGAACTGACGGCCCCAACAAGTAAGTTGTGGCAGGGAGTAATACCTATTCATCAAGTCATCCACACTCTAAAAAATGCTGGGTTAAATACAACCCAGCGCTGGGTAAAATATGGACAAACCCAGCCGTTGGGTTACTACCCAGAAAGTTGGGTTAAACATTTAATGTTACTTCTTTTCTCATACAGCATACACTCTTAAAAATGAAGCTTCCAAAAGGAGGTTTTAACAGTGATGCCACGGAAGAACCATTTTGGGTTCTCTAAAGAACCTTTCAGCGAACAGTTCTTAAAAGAACCATTTTTTCTTAGTGTGAAGAACAATTTCCCACCACTTTTGTGGAATGGAAAGGTTCCGTGGATGTTAAAAAGTTCTTCACTGAACCATGGATGCCAATAAAGAACTTCTATTTTTAAGAGTGTATGCAAGAAAAAACACAAGTGAGATTTTTCGAAACCGTGTCTCTCCTAGATTAAATGGACATCTATGTGCAAGTCTCCTGTTCCTCATACTTTTCTCCTGAGAAATACATCTCAGCAATCTCGCGTGTGTCTCCTCAGAAGGGCTCTCAACAATGTCTCAGGCATCAAAGTCTGTAATCAAAAGTCCCTCAATACTCTTAAAAATTAAGTTTTTTTTACCCTGCAGTGATTCCACAGCAGAATAATTTTGGGTTCCCTAAAGAACCTTTCAAAAAATGGTTATTAAAAGAACAATTTTTTCTTTGAAGTTAAGAACATTTGAATAATCTAGAAACTTTTGCCACTATAAAAACATTGAGGAATGGAAAGGTTCCATGGAGATTAAATGTTCTTCATGGAACCATAGATGGCAATAAAGAACCTTTATATTTAAGAGAGTATACATTCTATTGTATGTCAAATGGTCTCAATTGTTTCTCTTTAACTGACCCTTTGCAGGGAGTTTGATTGAAAGGCGATCTGACCAGTCATAACGCAGAATCTGCCATTTCGTCCGATAAACAAATTAAAATAAAAACAGACAGGAGAGTAGATTAACGCCGGTGGACTTGAACGTGAAAAATGGTCTATACTGACGTCTTTCCGCAGTTGAAGCAAGATACCTTCTGATGTTCATTCGTGTTTAATTTGCGCTATAACTAATAAAGAGGAAGAAATGATCAGTTCACGTGCTGCTTGAACTGAGGGGCTACAGTGATCTGTCACGACACATTAAAGAGCCACAAAACTGTATTTATTGTTTTAATTTCTTACAAAATTTGAAAGCTGAGACTTTTTCATACCAAAAGTAACCTGCTCTGTCTTGTCTGTCGGCGCGTTGTCAGTGTCGTCTTTGCTCCATGATGTATTTTTCACTGCGTGAGAACATGATGTGAGGCGTGAGAGCGCTGTGGCTTGTCGGACGTAGCAACAATAACTAAGGTGGGCGGGTCTTTGCGAAGGGTCAATTGCTACTAAGGAAGTTTAACATCTGAAAGAACCTTCAACAAGTTTCATGAGCAGGCCAAAGAGCAACATACAGATTTTTACAGCATTTTCTGTAATGATTCTGTGGAATTGATTTGGTAACATGGTAAAACATGGTAAAATATGAACCCTACATTCATATTGACAACAATAAGAAATGTTTCTTAAGCAGCAAATCAGCATATTACAATACTGAAGACTGAAGTAATGATGCTGAAAATTCAGCTTTGCATCACAGAAATAAATTACATTTAAAAAAATATTTATTTATTAAAACAGTTATTTTAAAGTGTAATAATATTTCATAATATTACTATATCCTCCTGAGACCCAGCTATGGAGTTTTTGCCTCTGTAGTGGACATTATATTTTAGTGAATTTCTCTGAGACCTCACATGTCACAGTTTTAAGTCTGGATGTCCTGTATAGAGCACATTCAGGGCTTTCCAGAGATACCAAATGATGTTTCACCGTGACCACTCCCTCTCCTTGGTTTTTAAAAATGGCTGACATTAATTTAGTGATAAAATTGTACATCCTTATGGAAATATGATAAGATTTTGTCATTATTACACTTCTTTTTTCAACATGCTGTCCCAAAAGCACTTTAATATGCAAATTAGATACAGTGTATAGATAACATTGTGCTTAATGGGAAAACCAGTTTATGGAATTTTTACACACATATTGCATAAAGCAAAATGGTATATCAAATCATTTTTTATCATTATATATTTTATAACATAGTTGAGAACCATCCTTAAACAAAGTTAGTTATAAAAAAATCCTGAAACCTAAAAATGGATTGGTGATTAAAATTATTATTTTTTAATTCCCATTGTTTTTGCCTTTTCATGTCTACTCTTGTCATTTTATTTTTAGAAAAACTGAGTCCTGGTGTCCTCTACAGAGGACATAGCATAAGTTATGAATAAAATATAATTTTTCAAAAATGTTATTTTACCATTTTTTTCTAAACAATGTAATGACATGAAAAAAATACTAAATTCACAACGCTTTTTATTTCTGGTTCTCAGGAGGATATTGTAGCAAATAAATGCAGCCTTGGTGAGCATGAGTCTTCTTTCAGTGACATTTGGCACAATCTGCCAAATGTTCTCTGTATTTTATTCGTTATGATCACATTTGTAATAATCGCTTTAATGAGCCTAAAATTAATTCATGTTAGCTAACTGTATGATTCTATTATCTTGAACTGTTCATTCGTGAAATGAACATTACTTGGACACATTCACTTCTGACACATGCATTTTCTGTAAAGCTGCTTTGAAATGTTGTGTATTGGGAAAAGCGCTATACAAATAAATTTGAATCGAATTGAATTGAAATCGTACCGACTCCATAATATTTGAATAAAAAACTTTCTGAGCTGTAAAGGGCACAACACACTTCAGTGCCTACAAGTGCATTCATCAGACGATGAGACAAAAAACAGCCTCAAAACTCTCCTGACCTCTCTGTTCCTTCCCTGACAGAACTGTCCGTTCTTCCTGTCTGAGGGGCTTCCTCCCACTCGTGCCCAATCAGCACCTGTCACCACGGTGATCGCCGATGCAGGGTTTATCTAAGGAAACAGTTGCCGTGGCAAGGATGGTCTGGCCACAGTGACAGATTAATGCTGACTTAAACTCACTTCCTGATCACACAGAGAGGACTCTAATGAGGAGGAGGAGTCTCGCTGTCTGTCTGTCTCTATCTCACATACACACACTCAAAGGCGCCACAATGTAGACAGGCCAAAATAAAGCAAGCTGCTCGAGTCTGTCCATATTGTCTTATTGTTCATGGTGTTAATTATTTCCTGTTTACTAATAGGCCAGAACAGAGTCTGGAGAGGTCAGAAAGCCACAGACATTCTCTCACTACTACTCCATCAGAGTGTGTGAGATATGTCTGGAGGTGATAGCCTCTGTTTGAATGCAGATGACCTTTGACCTATTGCCCAAAATCACTTCCATCTGAACTGCACAGTGTGTGTGTGTGTGCATGCTTGTGTTGATCTCTTCTAGAACGGTTGTTAACAGAATGAAAAAAAAGGAAAAAAACATCTTGTTACATAAGAATCTCCTCACATATTAGAGGAATGTTCTGGAATCAATACAATTAAATTCTATTGATAGCCTCTGCAACATGCTGTTTACCACAGATAAACATTTCAATTTCATTCAATTATGAAAAAAATGTCTGATAAGCAGATGGAAAAAGCTTTTTTTGTGTGTGAAAAGATTTTATTTTTATTTAGATTTTATCTTATTTATTTATTTGTTTGTTTATTTAAAAAATTTGAAGTTATTCAAAGCTCAAAAATACAGCCTTATTTATCTTTAAAGAACCTAAAAAAATATTGTATTTATGAAATAATTTTGATAGTGAATTTAAATATTTAATTGAAGATTCAGAAATAGTTTTTAAACCAAAATAAGGATTTAAAAATATAAAATATTTCATTTCTAAACTAAAATGCAATTTCTAAATAGTTTTTTAATGCCTTATCCAGAAGTGACTTAATATTTGTTCAAATATATATATATATATATATCAACTGCCGCTGGATGATGGAATGTATTTTTTATACATTTATGACCAAGTTAAGTTGGTAAAACTGTTTCATAATACACAAAAGATACCAGAAAAGCACATGCAGAAAAATCCCCCACAGGAATTTTGCTTGGTAACTCTTATTTAGAAGTTCAAAACTGTAGTCACACAGCTAAAAAGACGACTGAGACCAGTTTTAGCTCAAATGACACACACATACACTCTTAAAAATAAAGGTGCTTCACGATGCCATAGAAGAACCTTTTTGTCTCAATGGTTCCATAAAGAACCTTTAACATCTGAAGAACCTTTCTGTTTCACAAAAGGTTCTTTGTGGCGAAAGAAGGTTCTTCAGATTATAAAAAGGTAAGAAAGAGATGGTTCTTTAAAGAACCTTTGACTGAATGGTTCTTTGTGGAACCAAAAATGGTTCTTCTATGGCATCGCTTGAAGAACCTTTTCAAGCACCTTTATTTTTAAGAGTGTATATGGATTAGGTAAAATAAGTAGCTTTAAACCTTCTGCAGTGTCTTGTTTAATAAACTTCAAAATAAAGTCAAAATTACTCCCAGGCTGCCAAAGATACTGTCAATGAGCTTACTGATCTAGCACATTCATTAAATTAACCAAATTCTGTCAGATCTGAGACATAAGTACATGAACAGGTGTGTATTAAACCCCCAAAGCATCTACAAACTCTTGAAATGTGCAGAAGTGCCTCGGATCAGTTTGTTCAGATCAGTATGTTCATGATAGCGTTGCACATTTGAGTGAAGAGCTCATCTGTATGAGTCTTCGATGGAAGTTTCGATGCTCCAGCCAACAATAAACACAAGCGTGCACACTTCAGAGTGTGTGTGTGTGTGTGACGGTGGCAAGTGTGAACATGTGCAGCTGGCATGGACTTCTCTGGTCTGGCATGCGTGTGTGTGTGTTGCTGCCTGCTGGCCGGTGGCTTTCCCAGGCCTGCACTGCTCTCAGACCCTGTCAGTATGATGGATGGTTTGGGTTAGACGGGGGCAGCACTTGCACCTCTCTCGCTCCTCTCCTGTGGGACGTTCTGAAGACTGCGAGTGTGTGTGTGTGTGTGAGAGAGAGAGAGTGAGTTTATGTGTGTGATGTCCCACAGACTGACAGCCACATTGTGGCGCCCCAAACAGCCCAACTCTGCCCGCTGGCATCGCCACTGAGGGTCTGTTCAACCACCTCCATCACACACACACACACACACACATATATTTCGAATACATATACATGCTAAAATTGATATATAATTACACACAGCACTCTTTTTACATGAATTTCTTTCAAAAAAACTAGTCTTGACAGATTTATGAATGATTTAGTTGTCAGATGATTCAACTGACTGATCTCTCTCACATTACATTTTCTACTAAACTAACCACTTTTCAGGCCGACAATGCAGCCTTTGGAACTTTACTGGCTTTTTCTTATTAACAGGGAGTCCCTCGGGTGTTTGATTTCTTTACATGCTTTTTTTATATTAAAATGAAAACAATTAGATTCCCAATGAGACATAATAGATATAATATATGTACCTAATAATATATATAATATCATATATATATATATATATATATATATATATATATATATACACCTTTATTTATTTATTTTGCCTCATTTGTTACTTTTTCAGTACATTTAATGTGTACAACTGTGTTTGTTGGCATTGTGTTATTTTAGGTTATTCTAACTTTAATTATTAAATAATATTTATAAAGTAATAAAATAATATTACAAATTAAAAATGACATGCAAATAAAACAATACATAAAAAAAGAATATTAATAATCAAAAAATATTATGAAAATAACACATATACTTGTTTTTTTGTACTGTTTAAAGTAAAAGTAATTGTTTTTAAATAATTGTTTTAATAAAAAAATAAATATAATAAATGTAATTTGCAATAAAAAATAAACAAAAATATATATTAATATAATCAGTTCAATAAAAGCAAACAAAAAAAGTAAAAGTTAAACACAGCTCTAAGTAGAGAAATATGTCCTAGTGTTATCTTTACCATTTTTCTATTTGATTTTATACCCCATTTGTTACTTTATTTTTCAGTGCACTTACAACTGCATTTGGCATATATACATACGTACGTACACACACACATATATATATATATATACATACATATATATATATACACATATACATGCATATATACAGTACTACCTGATTTTCTTCACATTTTTTTATTCTAATGAACTTGATGCATCACTAAACCAGCATCTGGTACTTGTCGTGCTCTATCATGGTGGAAACTGGCCTGGCTTTCTAGATTCAAAAGCAGCGACCACTGGTCTGTCTGGGGTAGATATGAAGTGTAGGGGTACGTCCCTCCCTGTCTGGCGGGTCTGGGTGTAGCTCACTAGATGTGCAAACACATTAGCACTCTCACACTACCAAAGCTTCAAGATGCTAATCAACAGGGTGTGAAGATCTGTCAACAAATACAGGATAACACACACACACTTCTTACATATCGCTCCCATCTCTGCCAGTTCCGACGGGCTGACAGGTTGATTTCGGTATCGTCACGGGGACTGACATAACCGCACCCCGAACAGTTAGTGCTCCTTTTCTTCATTGGTCGCTAACGACGGACTGTTATCGCAAGGAAAGAGGCCTCCGGCCAAGTCAAACACATTTAATGCACTGTCCACAGAGTGTTTGGAGAGATAATATACATTCAGAGTACACACACACACACACACTCGTTTGCTATGGCATGGCCGCATCATTGTCTAAGAGAGGTGATGCTGAGCGCTAGATGATTATCTGTGCACTAACGGAGAAAAATAGCAAAGAAAAACAAGCAGGACGAATTCCACGCCACACATCACTGACTGCCTCATTACAGCCAATCACATCATACACCTACAAATAACCCACGGCCTGTTAAAGCAACAGTTTTCATTACACAAAAACTTGTAAATTGTTTAATGAAAAAAAAGAGAAAGTTCGATAAAGCTGTGGTTTTCCCCCAGAAGTCCATAGAAATTTTGAGAGAGAAAAAAATACATTTTACAAAATGCATTACTTAGATTCATTGGCAATCATTTTAACACAAATGTTATATTACTGTTTAGTTCAGCTTTCTTAGACTTAGATGAAATTAATCACTTTTTTAATATCTAAAATTATCCTGTTTGTGGGGATATGCTGCTAACGTAAATATAAAAATAGTATTTATAAAGTAAATACTACTTTTATATTTATTTTATTTAAAATAATAATAATAAGAATAATAATAATAAATTGTATATAAAACAAATGGAAACACTTCAATCATTTAAACTGAAATTATAATAATGTAAATGATTAATTAAACTGAAATCTACATATGTGTATAGAATATAAATAAATAATATACAAAATATAAATAATTCAAACATTATATGAAATATATATATTTATATTGTAGTATATAAATATTTCATATTTCATATATATAGCAAATAATTTAAATATATGAAAAATATCTATTTATATTACATTTACATTATTAAAATATTTGATTACAGACAGGCATATAATATTTAAATTATTTGCTTTAGGATAATGGCAATGTAAAATAATAAAAGTCTTTATCATTTTACGGTTATATAATTGGGTCTTTATGCATTTTATGCATTATAATATATAGCTGCCTTGATATTTTAGTGAGGGTGGTCCCTCACAAGAGGATCATCATATTTGAAGGTCCCCGGGCAGCAAAAAGTTTCAAAACACCTTAGCTGGATCACATGTTTGGCAGTGGGTTTATCTAAATAAACATTAGTGTTGGTAAATATATGTTTGCTTTTACAAATGTTTATCTATGATGCTTAGTAACTATCGAATACAATGGAACAATTAGACAAGGAACAGATGTCCATTCATTCACACATCCACACAGGTAGCAGACACACACACACACACACACCACAGGAAACAGATGTGCATTCTTAAAGTTAAAGACACACATACAGGTAGCAAGAATACGCAAAGAGAGAACAGATGTTTTTACATAGACATACAGGAAACAGGCTGGCATTCAGGTAACGCACACACACACACACACACACACACACACACACACACACACACACACACACACACACACACACACACACACAGAGACTGCTCAACACTCACCCCTCACATCAACACCCCTGTGTGTGTGTGTGTGTGTGTGTGTTATAATGAGTGAAAAGTCTTATAGTTTCCAGATGAATCCAGCTTGATTCACATCACTGTGACAGGCAGGCCTTTCATCTGCTGCTGCCCATTACAGATATTACCAGAGACAGATTCTAATCACCCGCGCACACACACACACACAGCCAAACACATACGAGTACTTGCAAAAGCACTTTAGAGTTGCTTTCAAACACTAATATTGAACAAAAAAAGGTTTTTGTTATGATCTGTATACACATATACCTACAAACATACATCAGAGATGCTTGCTATGATCTGAAGTTATAAAAGCATATAATAATATGGGAATGTGTGTGCGCATGTGGGTTTACTTAAATTACCCAAAAGTGAGCTAAATCGGACAAAATCCACAATAGGGACATCCGGAAACATCCTCAACATCCTTTAACAAAATGAAAACATTTGTTTTGGGTTTCTTTTCACAGACCTGCACTGTTATAATATGAATAATAAAAGGAAATAAAAAGATAAATAATTCCATTGTCATAAAGACAACAATGTATTTTTTATATATACAGGACTGTATACAATGTGTTTTTACTTATTCAATAATAATAAACATTTTATTTTAAACAAAATAAATTAAAACAATGAATAAAATAATCGTGCAAAATACAGAAATATTTATGGCCAATAATTTTTTATTAATTCACTTCCCATTGGCATGTCACAAAACAGTGTTTATATATATATATATATATATATATATATATATATATATATA
>NW_015505221.1:816375-858620 GCF_001515645.1 Sinocyclocheilus grahami | reverse complement strand
TATATATATATATATATATTTATTCTATAATTATTATATAAATATCTATCTTTTATAAACTTCATATTTTTTATAAACTAAAAAGCTGCATATATAAACACACACATACACACATTTATATATTAATTAAAAAGTTATACTAAAACTTCAAATAAAAGAAAATCTATATAATTTGAATATCATTTATATCATTTAAATCATACACACACACACACGCACACATACCATTTAAAAAGTTACAAAATAATTCAATGTAATTAAATTTAAAAAATGCATTTATAATAACATTTAAAGATTAAAAAAAATGAAAGTAAGCTTGTGATGGAACAAAGATGCTGAATTGCTTCAGATGTTCAAATACGTTCTCAAAACTAGATGTATGACTCATAAACAAAGATTGAGATGCACAATGTTTGTTTGTTTGTAGGCAAGTTATGTAGCAACACATTGTTGACCAAGACATTTCAAACCAAAACAGCCTGTCAGTCAACTGAAATCCATCATGCTCTGAGACTTTACATGCACAGATATTATCACATCTGACGCCTACACACATGTGCACGCAGATATCATCTTCTAGAATCATCCTCTGCCCAAATACACATGGGGGCCAGGAAATGGCTTTTGCCCCCTGACCCTGTAACCTTAGCTCTGAGGTCAGGCCACATTTGTAGTAATTGCACTCTATCATATTTCGGGCCTGGAAAAAACGTGGCCAAGTAAACAAACCTCGGTGGACATGTGTCATCCATCCATCCGCTGGATAAGATCACGGATCCGCAGAAGACAAACACTGGAGGATCACAAATCAGGGCTCAGGACGCACACGCAACCGTAAATTTAACCCACGAGCCCTTTTTAGCCAGCAAGCCTCTCTTTAAAACAGCATCAAAATCTACCAGTGAGAATGTCCTGAAATATGTATTCCACACACACATACACACAGTATCTCCTAGAGTAAATACTTTCCACAAGCCAGCAGCATCCTCCACCCACTGAGCACAGACCACCGACAGCAGACTAGAATAGAGTCACTGACAGACATATGCATATACAGTACGTCCTGTTAATACTGTAAATATGGCTTACTAAAAAGACAGAAATAAAGAGAAAGACAAAGGAGAGAGAGGCCATGGCCCTCTACTGGAATACTTCTGTCCTCACACAGTGTCTTTTTCAACCACTGCACTATGTGTTTTCAACTTACACTACATTTAAATCACAATGAAATGAATGTATTAATGTGATGCACACACAATTTACTCCTTATTTTGTTGCATTAGAATTAAAAATCTACATTTGAAGTAGGCTAGTGTTCTGCAGTGTGAACACTCCATGTACTCAATTTGAAACAGTCAAATTAAAAATAAATAAATGAATAAAAATAACAATTGGGGGGAATTTACAGGAATTTCTTAGGATGACTTCCAACTAAAATATCTATCCATATATCTTACAGGTGTCTTACAGAGGAAAATATGTCCAAACCAATATCAAGTTCTGTCATACCTTGAAAAGGGATTAATATTTGCGTCTCTGCAAAGTCAAACTCAGGCCAACACTCTTAAAAATATAGGTCCCAAAAGGAGGTTTTCACAGCAATGCCGTAGAACAATTTTGGGTTCCCCAAAGAACCTTTTCAGTTCTTAAAAGAACCCCTTTTTTCTTAGTGTGAAGATAATAATCTGAAGAACCTTTTTCCACTATAAAGAACCTTTTGTACAACAGAAATGTTCCATGGATTTTAAAGGTTCTTTATGGAACCATAGCTGACAATAAAAAGTCAAAGTAGCCAAAGTACTTAAAACACACACACAAGGTGCAACAGATGTGTAACACTTAGTGAATGACAGGCATTCCAATTCTGTGGAAAACCTTCTGTGGGTGCAGATTCCTGGTCAAACTGTGTTTCGTCATAATAATTGTGTCATCAAATATGTCCGTGAAAATGGCTGCATCACCCCTCAGACACAGGCCTGAGCTCCAGTCCAACAGAACAAACCACAAACAACACTCTCTGCTTTCCTTCACTGCAAACATTTCAGATCATCTCCGTTTCCACTCATCCGTGTGACTTTAGTCTTGCATCCTTGTCCTTTAATTCTTCTTTTAACTTTCACTTTTTTCCTCTTACTTTCACTTTCCATATGCATCTGCATTTTACCGGCCTTTCTCATTTCTCTCTCTCCGTCTCTTTGGTTTGCTCTGTCCCTCCTGCATTGCTAGATTTGGGTTATTTTCCTTTTGTTTTCATATCTCTCTCCTGCCCTTTGTGAATTAGGCAGTAAATATTGACACAGACGCATGCCGTCTGCTCAGCCAAATCAGTTGGAATTACCACATTAAACCAGGCGAGAGCACGAGGCAGACGGAGAGAGAAATCACACTCTCCTCCTGGATTTGTCCAAATTCAACTGATGCAAAACAAGGAATTAATTTGGACTTGGGAGCGGTCTAACGCGGGCCTGCCGGGACCGCGTCCGCACTTGACAAAGATGAATGGCACCATTCCAACTGAATAGTAATTTCACTTTTTTTTGCACTTATGTGTGTGCGTTCCCGTGAATACGCACGGTGCTCTGGAACCGAAGCGAACGGGCACAAAAGCAAAGTCAGCCAATCCCACAGAGGCTCCTACCTGTCCGTCACACACCCAGGCATTGTTTACTAATCATCTGATCTTGATTGGTTTGAGAGCAGGGCTTGGGGGCGGAGTCAGGACAGAGGGGAAGGTTAAGTCTTAACCTTGAGGAGATTTGCTATCTATTCACCAGCAGGACTCTTATCCTCTAAAGCAAAAGAGAGATAGGGAGAACGGAGAAAAACTTTTTTTCAATCCGCTCGAGGGGTGTGTGGAGTGACACAAAACGTGTCACATTCAGAGAGTGAATCCACTGGAAGAAATTCAGACGAACACCCAAAAGCATAATCTTCGGCCCGGCCGATAGAAATGGTAATTGCGGCGAGGATGGTTTTTTGAAGGCTGAGCCGTGCGCGGACAGAATGTCCATTTAGAGTAAAAGGACCCAACCAAACAGGCCCTTCTCCTCCCTTTTGTTCCCCTCAACAGGCATTCACATGTTTACGGAAAAAGAACCTTCAAATCCACTCAGCGTCCACAACACAATGTACCACCTAACCCTGGCTCACGGATGAGAGGACAGGAGACGAGAAAAGAGCGGGAAGACTGGTGTTTTGGTTGGTTTTTATCGTAGACCAGTGGTTTCAGCTGGTTTAGCTTCAGGATATAGATTTGACATTGGACATCAAAATTGTCCAAAAAAGTTAGCATGAATAACGTTTAACAATTTGCAAAAATATTCATTCAAACGTGACAGAAAAATATTGTACATTTAAATGTATGTGTATATATATGAAGAGTTTGGTTCCAAAACGCGATAAACGCCATTTTTGAAAAAATTTAATTTAAACTCTTCATATATATATATATATATATATATATATATATATGTTTAATGCAAAAATTTTTAATGCATCTATCTATCTATCTATCTATCTATCTATCTATCTATCAACATTTAACATTTAATTTTATTAAAAATGTTATTGCTCAGAGGTTCTAAGTTATGTTTCACAAAAAATGAGACATACATTATTATGAGTATGGAGATATAAAAAGAATGCAGATAACACAACATGGAAAACTGGTCTTTAGAATTTGATTATAAATTTGAGTTCATATTGAAATCTCTGAATTTTGATTGCACACTTAGCAAATCCAAGCATAGTTTGAGACATTTTTGCGATCATTTCTGTATCTTTGAAAGACAAAAAATGCTCGATTTTTCAAAATGTTCTCTCTATTTGCTGTCAGAGAGAAAAAAAGAGGTATTAAAGAGATCTAATTTGTCAAATGTATTTCCTACAGGCTTGCTCTTTTCCTTCCTAAAGACTTTTCCTGTCATCCCTAAAGACTCTATAACACACATGACCTAGTTCAAACACACACACACATATCAATGGACAGTCCAAATGGACCGTTGAGTTCTCCAGCACAGCATGATTACATCACTTAAATTGAATCCCTAACACACTCGCTTACCCTGAACCACTCGACACTCTGACACGGCCCAAAAGAGCCAGGCCATGCACTGACCCATGGGGGTTAAAGGTTAAAGTTGACAGCCACTGAGAAGATGGGCATCTCATTTATAGATGGTGACTCGATATATTGTAAAAAACAGACAAACAAGTACTGTATCTACAAATGTGCTACATGCAAACACACTTAGATGCCTTGAGCAATGGTAGACACACACACACACACGCACACTCAGATGGGTCCTGCTGCTTAACCCTGGCGCTCTGTTCATCAACTCACTCTGAGAACGTGCAGCACTTAAACTTTCCCCTTTTCAAACAGACCGAGACAAAAAGTGCGAGACACCAGCAGGCAGCCCGGGAGCACACAGACGGCTGAACAGGAACAAGAGGCACATCCACAAAACAAGAAAAGAAAACACCCCCCAACACATACACACACACAAACGCATGTCCATACACAATGTGCCCCCTCTAGTAAAGTCTATTCCTGCACCCTGCAGATTAACTGCACACAGATCACTCAGAAAGACCTGATACATGAGACAGCACTCTATTTAACTATAAAAAAATATGAGTGAACAAGAAAGAAAATTTGTAAGATAAAACAAAAGATAGAATTATGGCTAGATATAACAAAAGACAGTACAAAAGATATGATGAATGATAGACAGATGGCATAAAACATAGAATGTTAGATATAATAGATAGAATGATGTGTAGATAGAACAATGGGTAGATAGAATTAAAGATGCATAGAAAGATAGATAGATAAGAATGTTTGACGGATAGAACAAAAGACAGAATGAAGGTAGTTTCAAAGATAGAATGAAAGCTAGGACGTTAGAACGAAAGACGGGTAGATAGAATGAAAGATACAAAGAAAGAGAACACAAGACAGAAGAACAGAACGAAAGATAGAACGATGGATAGATAGAATAAAAGATATAATGACAGATCATTAGAACAATGGATATAACGAAAGACAGAATGATGGGTAGATTAAAAGATACAAATAAAGAACGCAAGTGAGAACGATGGATAGATAGAATGAAAGAGGAACAGAATGAAAGACAAAACAATGGATAAATAGAACATAACAATAAACAGAACAATGGATAGATGGAATGATGGATGATGATAGAACTGATGAATGAATAGACCGACGCAGAATGCAAGACCGAGCATTTGATAGAATGACGGACAGATAGAACGCAAAACTGAATGCAAGATAGAATGACGGATAGACAGAATGATTGATAGAACGCAAGATAGAGTGACTGATAGAATGGCGGATAGAATGCAAGTTAGAACGACAGATGCAAGACAGAGCGAGTGATAGATGGAACGATGGACAGAACGCAAGACAGAACAACTGAGAGAACGATGGATAGATAGAATGTTGCACAGACAGGATGAAAGACAGAATAAAAGAAACTTTGGGCAGAACTTTGACAGAGGGGGCAAATGACGGATTGACAGTGGGAGATTAAGAGGAAATAAAGAATGAGTGAAAGAAAGACAGATAGAGGGACAGGGAGAAAAGGAAGGGGTGTGGGAGGGGGTGCTGCAGCTGTCCTCCCAGCCCCAGGTTTCTGTCGTTTGCTGAAAAACACGGTTCATTACATTCCCTCTCTCCATTCCCTCTTTCCTTTCAGTGGAGATAAGCTTCTTAGAGAAGAGGCAGCGGGCGGAGCCGGCCTTTGAGTGACAGCAGGAAGAGACCGGCATTCAGCACACAATAGTGATTTAGCAGGGGCTAATCTAAGAGGCGTAGAATGACCTACACTCACTCTCTCATCTACTAGCCTTTCCCACAGAAAGAGAGAGAGAGAGAGAGAGAGAGAGAGAGAGAGAGAGGGAGGGAGAGGTAGATGGCAGGACAGTGAGGGGCCCCGATGAGTGCAAAGATTGAGAGAGTGACAAAAAGTGTAAAAAGCAGGAGTGTTGGAAAAAGAGGATTATCAGACAGTGATGGATGGATGGGGAGATGGTGCAAGTGAGAAAATGGCAAGAAGGGACAGGAGAAAGTTAATAAAATAATAGATTGTGTATACAGTATATACACAATCTATCATCTTCAATCTATTATTTTATTACCTTTATTACCCATTACCTTTTATATATATATATATATATATATATATACATACACATATATTTTTTTAATTAAAGAATAAATCTACAAATAACATTTAATTAACTTTTTAACTGAAAATTATTTAATTATGTTTAATAAGTATATATACACACAAACACACACATTAAAATATGTATAATACATTTTAAGTTTTCGTGTATGAACCAGATTTATCTCTGTCTCAAGCATATAAATATCTATTCCACTTTTATTTCTCTCTGTTTTCATACAATTGTGTGTGATGGTTGAGCGGTTTTGGGTTGATGGAGGAGCAGGTGGACGTTCTGTTTACGTGCCCTTCATCCCTCTGTAGCACTTCACTGCCACAGCCAATCACGTCGTCCATAAAACAGCCAATCATCCAATCAGGATGCAGTAACAGGCCTATTTATAAGACGCTATAATCACAGATCACAATCTACTTTTCAGAGGTCAAAACTAAAGAAAAGACACACCTTTACTCTCATGTACCCATAGCGAGGGAGATAAAGGAGCAGAGTGTCATGCTTTCTCTAAATTATATTGGGTTACAAACGCAAACAAGGCGAAGCTTTTCCTTATGGTGATAGTAAGGCCGGAAACATATTTAAGTACACAAGCATGCAAATCCACTTCTTTTTTCAGTGATTTCATGCACTGTTCCATTTCAGAATTTGTCAAGACATAATTCACTTATTCATTATTAACACAAACAATGGTAACACTGTCGCCCCCTTGAGTTCTGAAGTTTGTTACCGCCACAGAACTCAATGTTGAGTATGTACAACGGGGCTGTGCACTTGAAATATGCTGGCCGAAGTCTAACCATATCTTTTGAAATATGCAGTGTCTTACTGTGATTATTATTTTCAATAATAATCAGCATGGAGAGACTTTTGCCAGTAGCTTGAGGTGTTGGATTATTTGAGAAATTGTTCACACTCCTGTTGAGTTTGTTGAATTTGGTTGGAGTGTGTTAAATATACATACACTACACACAAATGAGCACAGACACATTCACACCTGCTTGTAAGTGGATGCAGTATGTTGTAGTTTTAACAGAGTGGTGAAGTAGTTGTCTTTGACTTTCACTGGCTGACAGAAAGAGCGAAAGTTGGACAGGTTTAGGTTGAAATCTGAAACTGAGGATGTGGTTCATACAGATAAACAGAACTCAGTCAAAAAAGAAAATTCTGTCATCATTTACTCACCTGTATGTCTTTCTTCTGCAGAACACAAAAGAAAATACAGTATTTTAATGAATATTGGGGTCCAACAACCATTGACTTTAATTACAGTATATAGACACAAAAACACAAAACATTTTTCAGAATATTTTCTTTTGTGTTACGCAGAAGAAATTCCGGTTTGGAATGACATGAGGGTCAGTAAATGTTTACAAAATTTTCAGTTTCTCATTTTCATACATAAATCATAAATCTCACACACACAAGAGCAGCAGCTCATTTGCATTTAAAGAGACAGGCCCGAAAGACAGCGCGTTTTTGCTTCCACCCAAAATAGGCATATTCAAAATGATATAATAAATAATCTGTGGAGTATTTTGAGCTGAAACTTCACAGACACATTCTGGGGACACCAGAGACTCATATTACATATTGTAAAAAGGGCATATGTCTCCTTTAAAGCAAATCATGATGTGTCCAGTTTAAACTACATTTCCCATCAGCACCCACTTGCATCAACACTGAAATGCAATACTACTGTAGTTTATTGCTTACTGCATAGTAGACAGTATACCTCACATGGTATGGTGCATACAATTTTTTAAATATATATAACAAATACAGAAAACATTGTCATAATACATTTTTCAAATGCTGCATATGACCTTACTACAATGAATATTTCATTTAGCAAGTGTCATCCAGTTCTCATCTTTTTTCAAAACAACTTTTGTTATTTTGTTCAATAATGAGCTCTTAAAATGGAGAGATCCTAAAAATCATAAAAAATAATAATCACATTAATAATAGCTCCAATAAATATAATAAAAAAGAGATGTTAAATATATATATAAAAAAACTAAAACATTTTAATAAATAATCCAATAAATAATGATAATAGTAAAGAGCTGTTCAAAATAATTATTAAATGTTCAAAATAATAATAATAAATCTAGTAAATAAAAAAATAAAGAGATGTTAAAAATCAGAGTTCATTGCTTCTGGTTCACTTGTCACACTAGAAATGGAAGATCAACTTCAGCACACTGCATTGTGAGAACAGTGTTTCATGCAGTATGCTCTGTTGTACAAAAAGCTTACACACTGTGCACAGCATAAATACTAAAAATAACAAAACATTAAGTGGTATGCTAAACTTAGCCAATCCCACATACACACAGGTAAAGTCGCCTTCTTTGAGCACAGGTCTTGTGTGTTTATGTTCAGTGTCAGCTTGGTCTTTCTGTGTCCCTCTAACGGTTTCCAACCAACACACACACAAATACACAAGCCAGGCCTCGATCACCAAGGTGGTCTTTGAACAGGTACGCTTGTTTTATGTAACATGTCAGCCATATTGTGGCCTACTGAAATGGCACCCTCAAAAGTTTGTGTATATGTATGTGTGTGCGTTTTAAAGTTACAAATTCATTTGACAGATCAGATCATACTTATTTTAAAATATGTCACAATCATGTACCATTTCTAAATGTACATGTATGCCATGAATAAGAGACCTAAAATGCGTTTTGTGTTTTATATGTGGCTGTTGGTGTGTAAAGGTGTGTGTAGACAAGTACATGCTTGAGCATGCGTGTGTGTGTGTGTGTGTGTTAATCACGCCAGTGTGAATGAATAGAGCCCCTGTTCTCTAATGGCTTTATGCAGAGACGTTTAATGTCAGGAAACACCCGTCATGTACACGCTAAACACGCACACACACAAACACAAACACACTTTTTGCTTTTTCACATTAGTTTCATGATAGTTAATCCCATTTTCCCGCTCATTGTTTTTTTTTTTTGCATATTAAAATAAGCATAAATTTAAATAGTATGATTTTGTGAGCCACCCCTATATTTTGTATTTTGTAATTCCCCCAGTGCCATTAATGTATTCAATAATTTTGAAATATTTATTTTATATTTTTATTTTATCATTTTATTGTTATATTTGATGTTTTATTTTTATTTATTATTTTTATTTTATTTGATTTTTTTAAGCCATAGCTGGTGCCTCTTCAAAAAAATGTGTAAAGCACATGATGGCTCCGCATATAATATAGCAACAGAGTGTATTTATGTGCTGAAATACTGTAATATATTTACAAACCACTGGTTGAATTCCTCAGACTAAGCATTTCAAGAGCACCGAGCCCAGTGTCGGTTCACATTTTTCTTTCTAATTCGCCCTCGTCTCATTCCGTTCTGCACTAACTCTTGTTTTTCCCACAATATTTCATCATGCCATGTTTTATGTTTCACTTTTTTTATATTGTTCTCCCTTTCACTCATCTTTTTGTAATTTCAGTCCAATTATTTCTGTCCCTAGACTTCATTACTCATGTCTGTGTCAGACACCAACACACACACACACACACAAACCTCATTGAGTACACGTCGACAAACATAGGCACATGTGGTCGCGGGCACAAAAGCTCATGGATGTAGCAGCGTTTGCTCAAACACACACACTCTCACAGGTATGGAAGTCATCAGCTGTGTGTCAGAGGTCAAGCTCATTACCCAGCTCTAGTGAAAACTTTCAAACCTGCATTTAATATGGGGCCATGATATAAGCTCCTCTGTCTACATGCACACACACACACACATCATGCTCCGTCTCTTCATATTTGCAGGTATAAATCACACGGCCCCACATACCACTTAAAACCCTTTCCAAAACACACACGTACACACACTCTATAAACTGTATGTTATACACTTACTCTGTAAACGATACAATCTTCCTCTGCGTCAAATAATTTGTGAGATAAATGTTTGTCTTTTCTGAATTCCTGAATGGGGCCATGATATAAGCTCCTCTGTCTACATGCACACACACACACATATCATGCTCCGTCTCTTCATATTTGCAGGTATAAATCACACGGCCCCACATACCACTTAAAACCCTTTCCAAAACACACACGTACACACACTCTATAAACTGTATGTTATACACTTACTCTGCGTCAAATAATTTGTGAGATAAATGTTTGTCTTTTCTGAATTCCTGAATGTGTGTGTGTGTGTGTAAAAAATGTTGTGTGTGAGATCCTTTGTGAGATTCACCCAGTGTAATTTTTCAACTTTAGCTCATACTCTCTCTCCTATAAACACTCTCACATATGTTCAAGTATTAGAGTATTCACATTTTTAAGAGCTAGACATATGAAACACTTAGCCAGCTTGATGGCAAAAATGCTTTGAACGATGCCGAGTCAAATGTTAATCTTTGCCAGTGTGAATTCACTGCCAATACTGAGAAATCATAAAATTTGAAGAATGAAGGAGAAATTGTAAAAAGTCATCAGTGTAATTATAAATAAAACATGATTTGCCATATACTGACATATAACACTAGCTTTCTGGAAATGTCCCAAATGTAAATGATTCAAATATTTAGGGAAGAGTTCAGCCAAAAATGCTATCACCATTTACTCTCCCTCATGTTCTTCCAAACGTTTTTTGTGGAACACAAAAGGAGATGTTTTGAACAACATTCACACTGGCCTTTGCAATACAACAACTGTCAAGCTTCACAAAAGTAGTCCAAATGACTCTTTTGAATCCATATGATAGTTTTGTGTGATGAACAAAATGACAGTTATTTACTGAACATACTGGCATCCACAATGCCTTGTGAGAGTTCATGAGACAAACATCTATATCTGATTTGAAAACATCAGCATTTTTTTTTTAGTCAATAAGTGATTGATTGAGTTCACAAAACCAGTTTGAATCATTATTTTATAAATCAGACTGATTCGGTTCTCAGTTAAGAAGGTGAAAATTATCTTGGAATACCAACTTAAATGTTAGTCTGTTCACCACACAGAGCTATTGAAATGAAATGTAGTGCATACGTTGTATGGACCACTTTTATGATATCATGAAATTTAGTAGTGTGCACATTTGCATGCTTTTTTAAAACTTTAAAGGGGTAGTTCACCCAAAAAATAAATTCTGTCATCACAAAATAATATATTTTGAAGAATTGTTGAAAACCAAATAGTTGATGGCAGTCAATGACTTCCATAGAATTTTTTCCCATACTATTGAAGTAAATGGCTACCGTTAATTGTTCGGTTACCAACATTCTTCAAAATATCTTCCTTTGTGTTCAACAGAAGAAAGAAACTCAGCAACAAGAGGATGAGTAAATTATGACAATTTCATTTTTAGTTGAACTGTCACTTTAAGAACAATGAAAACCAATCAGAGATCCATTCTGGGCCGGGGTTAAAAACCTGCAGCAGTAGCCATGAGCACCAAAGGTCACTGATCCTTGACCCTTTGAATCCTACCAGAGTCTGTCAGACCCTAAGAAAGAGTGACAGACACCTCTTTCCTTCTCCTTCCATCTTCTCCTGCCTTTTTCTCCACAAAACTGGCCGATTAAATATATTAATCCTTTTTCTCACCCACAGCTGACCTCCTCCCACACACACAGACAGACACATCAATGAATGTGCTGCTGAGTCCAGACAAATCAATACGTCCCAGAGTTCTGTGTAGTTTAAGACGTACACATGCATTAATCAAACTATTACAACAACGAAACACACAAACATACACGCACTATTGACCGAAGCTATAATCATGTCATGTCGTGGTTTTGACATTCTGACTCCACGATCAAACAGGATGTACACTTGTATGCATGACACAAACACACATCACTTCTCACCTCGCCTGCACGCCGGCCAATCAGCGCAGGTGCTGAAATGAGAATTGCATTAACATCCATAATGCTTTGCATGCGTCGCCGTGAGTACGGGGAATACCTGTAATAGAATTTCCCCTCCTTTCCCTTCCTCGCCCACTCCCTCTTTAAACATTTACACCCGTCCGCCCGCTCCCTCGCTCCTGATCAAATCAGAGAGAAGAGAAATTACATTTCTCCATATAGCCGCTCCGATCCAAACACTCCCATTTGCTGGATTAACGCTTCGGTCTGGGCGGAATTCTGCTCTAGAGCGATCCGATTAAACCCCGGCATCAAATGAAATAGCGAGACGTGAGCGAAATATCATTCGATATCGTCTTTTTCTTTTCCTTCTGTCTGACAAGTTTGATAACGCTCAATTTTGTGCAACTAGTTTCACAAGAAAACATAACGGTAATTTTTGGAATCGAATCACACACTTCTGAGCCAAAATGGCAGCACTCAATTTGGTTCTACAGAACAGTCTGAACTAAAAGTTTGGTGAGGAATGTTTATTTAATGCTCAGAGTTCATCAGTCATCATTGTTCCTAAAAATGAGTGAGTTATGGTTAAAGAACAGATTTATGAATATGGGACCAGCAGAGACGAGGGAGTGCAAGATGAGATAAAAACGTGGGGAGGGTTTGAAAGAAAGAGACTGAGCCAGTGGGAACCCTGATGTTCATGGTCAGTTAATCAAACTGAAGAGGTTAAAGATCAGCGACAAGAAGACACTAGAGTCTTTATCAAGGAAAGTGCAGTCATTCTTTTACTAGGCTCTAAAAGTCTCTCACATATATTATATATATTACTGTTCAAAAGTTTGGGGTGCATAAGATTTTTATTCTTGAAGTGTCTTAAGGCTGTATTCATTTGATCAATAAGTACAATAAAAATGTGATATTGAGAAATGTCATTACAACTTAAAATAACAATTTTCTATTTTAATATATAATTTATTCCTGTGATGCAAAGCTGAATTTTCAGCATTATTACTCCAGTCTGTTACATGACCCCTCAGAAATCATTCTAACATGTTGTTTGCTGCTCAAGAAACATGTCCTATTATTATCAATTTCAATTTAATGCATCCTTGCTGAATAAAAATATTAAATTTATTTTATAAAAAAAAAACCTTACTGGCCCCAAAAATAATAAACGGTAGTTCAGAAAACTGTTTTACTGTATTTTCTTTACTTTTTAAAATATAAATCACAGTGTAAAAAATAAATGTGTAAATATTTATTTGCATTACATAAACGAGGGAAAACAGCCTTTCATTCATTATCTTTTACCCTATGTTCCCCATTTATTTCACACTCTGTGCTTGTCTTTCTCTTTTCTATTTCTCTCCCCATCCAATTCCCTCTCTGTGACACAGGATGGAATGCTTGAGCAGACCAGCGGCCAAAACTGTTGTCAGGCCCATCAACGGGCCCGGTTATATTCAGCTAATGTTGAGAGAACACTGGCAGAGTGACATTCATTGGCATATGAAACATGATATCGCTCATAAAGTGTGAGGAATGTCTTCAGTTAACAGGATTCTGTCTGTCTTTAGGGAGTCATGTAAACATGGGGAGGTTCTGACTACTATGGGTCGTTTCCAAAACAGTCAGGACGTTCTGATGGGGGAGGGACTGATTGGTGCCATAGAAACCTGTACATTTTGATGGATACCATTTTTTTTATAACATATAAATCATATATATATATATATATATGTATATTTCAAATATATGTTAAATCACACAGACACAATGAGAGTCTTGAATTGGGAATTTATACGCACACATCTACATTAAATTCTCCCAGAGCATTCTCAATCAAATCTGAGTGATAGACTTTATGAGTGTGTGTGCAGATGTGCGTGCCTTGTTTTACAGTCTCAAGAAAGTTTGTGTGGTGAGTGTGTGTGTGTGCAGGTGCTCACCTCCTATCTTTGCGTACATGACAGACTGTTTGTCAACTGCCCAAAGCTGACCTTCACATCCATAACTACGAACATATCTCTGACACACACTGGGCTAGCTGATCCTTTTCTGTGCTGCCCTCTCTCTTGCTCTGTCATTGATCGCTGATGCGATTGGCTGCTCTCGATGCTCAGTAATGACCTACTGAATGCTCAGATTAAACTGTCAGCTGTCAGCGATTGATGGGCAAACTATGGTACCCACACATACAAAAAGACATACACATACACGCACACACCTGCAGCTGCTTTATGAGACCAGCCAGGTGTGACGAGAGTGTGTGTGTATGTGTGTGAAGCTACAGAAATCTACAATATGGCTGGCCCCAAACCAGTGGAGAATATCTGTGAAGTTTTGCAATGTAAGAATGAGAAAAAATTCAAAGGAATAGATCATGAAAACTGAAATTCGGTTATCTTTACACACCCCATGGTGTACCAAACCTGCGTGTTGTTCTTTCATCCCGGAAAAAAATAAACACAAAATTGAAAAAATAAAATGCAGAATGATCCGGATGTTGTTTTCTTTTATAATGAAAGTGAATGAGGATTGAAATGGTCATGCTCCAAGAGGACAAAAAAAAAAGTGTTGGTATTGTTAACTAAAACTAAATATAATTACATGAAAAACAAAAAAAATTAAATGAAAATTGAAAATATAGCCTTGACAATTATCTGAAATAAAATAAGTTTAAATACTGTAATTTTAAGCACTACAGTACTAAAACTGAAGCTAAATAAATAAAAATATATTTTAAAACATAACAAAATTACTAGTACTTTTAAAATAAAACTGCAAATCTAATTAAAAAAAATAGAGGAAAGAGCATGCACAATAAAGTATCATATTTTGGCTTATTTAAAAAAACAAAATTTATTATCAGCTGTTTGGACTCCAATTCTGATGGCACCCATTCACTGCAGAGAATCCATTTATGAGCAAGTGATGTAATGCTAAATTTCTCCAAATATGTTCTGATAAAAGAAACAAACTCATCTATATTTTGGTTGGCCTGAGGGTGAGTACATTTTCAGCAAATTTTCATTTTTGAGTGAACTATTCCTTTAAGTCTAAGCACTAAGAACACCACAAATGTATTCTTGAAATGAGAAACTGTTGATGAATTCATGTCTTCATCTGTATGACAACAATATATTAATACAAGAATATTTTGAATAATTTCCATCAGCCTGAACTAGTCTGCTTGTCTTCTGGCTACAACACCAAACTCTGTCTGTCTGTCTGTCTGTGTTTGTCTGTCTGTCTGTGTGTGTGTGTGTGTGTGTGTGTGTGTGTCTGGGTGCAGTGTTGTGCTTGGCTGACACTTCACTATATGTCAGCGCAGTATCTCTTTTCACTGACGAATGAGATGAGACGTCTTACTCATTTTCCCAAACTCTCAGTCGTTTGCTCAAATCTGCACTCCTCCTCAGTCTTCACTCCCCTCGTTCATCTCTCCCAGGAGGCTGGGCCCAGACAGGGAGCTAAATTTAAACGGGCCGGGCACCAGCAGACAGAAATGTGAATCTCTAGAGAAGTTTGTGTGAGTGATTGTGTGAGAGATGGACAGTGAGATAAAATTCATTAGCTTCTCTGATGACCCGCTAAACACAAAGGTCCAAAGACGCACATGCTCTCTCTCACACACACATTCAAACAGAGATTTACACAGCTTTGCTAGTGACCCAGCAAGCACTAAGGTCCACTGACTTGATGTCTGCCTGACAGAGAGAAACTGGGTTGAGGCCCTAAGGAGTCAAACATCTGCTCCATGGGGCCTAGGCTACAGGGAGCAGTGAACTACAGTAAAACAGTGACTAGGCCTATGTGTCAAACACACACACACACACACACACACACACACCAGTGCTCAATGTCTCCATCTCCCTGCTGAAAAGACCAGCATGGCTGGTCATCTTTCTGGAGAAAGAGAGAAAAAAATATATAGCTATATATTTAGCAATATTTTAGCTGTTTTTAGCTAGTTCAAGCTAGCCAATAACTGGTCCAAACTGCTTTAGATGGTTTACCAGTTTCTGAATCTGGTTTTAACCAAATTAACTTTGTAAGAGTGATTGCATATTACATTAAGTTCCGTTTGTTAACATTAGTTAATGCATTTGGTATCATGAACAAACAATGAGCGATACTTGAACAGCTTTTATTCATCTGTTGTTATTTAAATGTTAATTTCTACATAACGTATATTAAAGCATTTTAACATTTCAAGATGTATAAACTTCATTTGTGAAAAGTGTTTAATTACATTTGTTGCATTAGTTAATTATATTAGTTACTGTATCTGTTAAATTTATTTAATGGACCTAACATGAACTAACAATGAAAACAGTCATTATTTTATGTTTTATATATTAATGTATATGTTTATGTGCAAAAATTAAATAACAATGAACAACAGTATATTTATATTTCTAAACGAACATTAACCCAGATAAACAGTCAAAAATTATTAATTGTTAGTTCATGATACCCTTATGCAAAACTAATGTTAACAAATGAAACCTTTTTGGAAATTTTTACCTTTAGAGCTGTAAACCAACTAACCAAAAACGTCTTAACTACCTTAAGCTTGTAGGATGTTTTTGTCCTCATAGCATCAAAATATATATAATGTACAGTATAAAAAATAGAAAATCATTTTGAGATTTGTTTAAGATTACATTAAATAATGACAAAGGTAATCTAAATGTAAAAATCGAGAAAAAGCACACGCACAAATTAATATCTAATACTGAAATAAGTAAAAGGTAGAATGCATAAATAAATACATTCATAAATAAGCAAGCAATAAAATAAAATAATAGTTACAAACTGCATGGTTACCAACAGACTCCTTAACTAGTTTAACCAGTAAAACTTCCTAGACCATGTAGGTTCATTAGTAGGATCATGCAGCTAAGCCAGCACCAAACCACCACTAACCAGCTGGAAAGAAAATTCATGCACATCTAAACTGGTCTTTTCAGTAGGGTCTGAAAAGGGTGTTCTGCAATTCTTAACTAGTTTAACCAGCAAAGCTTCCTTGGTCAATCAGGCAAACTAGGGTGATGATGATGAGAAAAGAAAAGAAAAAAGACAATCGTTTTTCCACCTCAAAGTGTCACAAGCGCTTACCTAAGCTAGTTGACGTTTTAGTTAACAATCAAAGAATGGAAATTCAAGTTAGTGGATTGATAAATCACCACAGGTTGATGATGGGTGAACGTCCTCACCATTGTTATAGTACACTGCAACAACGGAAACCTATCTGCTTTTATATATTAAGGGTTACAATAAATTGGCATATAGAGCAAATATTATCTCAGCACTCAAAAGGTCCAAGTCATTTGTATTATTTATTAAATTAGTTTATCTACAGGTCATATTTGCTTTCATGTCTTAAAAGCAAACAGAAAGGTCATGCATGAAGAGAGAGCAAAGTAGGCTTATAGAGACAAAGAGTTAAGCACTTTTCAAATGGGATTAGTTTTCTAAACAAAGTTGAGTACAGTTATTAATAGAGGGTGTCTGTTATGTCATGGATTGTGACTGAGTTATCAAAATAAAAATCTGTAGGTTCTGTGAAAATGAATAAAAAAAATTATTTTGAATCAATTTGTGAAACAACTTTACCTGACCTTATGTACAAATGCTTTAGTGTGTGTGTTCTGCATGTGCGTGTGTGTGTGTGTAATTGACAGAGATGAAAGGTGTGTTGAAATGTCCTATTGTCTATCCTGTTCCTTGACCTTCTCGAACAATATGTGCTTAAACTTCTCACTTGAGTTCATCACAAACACAAACGAGAGAGAGAATGAGCGAGAGATACCCATCCTCTGGATATCACACCACACTGGAACATAAAGATGGGGACTTTCTGAAAAAGAGTGTTTAACAGGCTGTTATCAGGCCACTCACAAAGCAATTGTTGACTAATTCCTGTTAATGGCTGGAATCCAAACAGAGCTAACAGAGAGGAGACCCTTGCCAATAATTACTAACATAGTAGAGTGAACGCACACACATACATATTCATAATAGGAATCAATCATGATCGTTGAATAGTTAACTTCTCACATATACAACTGAAACATTAGGGCTTTATAAGACTTTATTTTTATATTTTTTATTTTAATGTTTTTGAAAGAAGTCTCTTATGCTCGCCAAGGCTGCATATACTATTTGATTAAAATACAATAAAAGCTGTAATATTGTGAAATATTCATATAATTTAAAATAACTGTGTTCTATTGTTTTATTTTTTTAAACATAAAATATTACTGTGAATTTCAGCAACCATTACTTCAGTCGTCAGTGTCAAATGATCCTTGAGAAATTGTTCTAATACGCTGATTTTGGTGCTTAAGAAACTATTCTTATTATTATCAATGTTGAAAACAGTTGTGCTGCTTAAAGGGGTCATATGACGTTGCTAAAAATAACATTATTTTGTGTATTTGGTGTGTTGCAATGTGTTTATGCGGTTTAAGGTAAAAAAAACACATTATTTTCCACATACTGTACATTATTGTTTCTCCTCTATGCCCCGCCTTTCTGAAACACCTCGATTTCAAAGATTACAAAGCTCATCGGTCTGAAAAGCGAGGTGTGCTCTGATTGGCCAGCTATCCAGTGCGTTGTGATTGGCCGAATACCTCAAGTGTGACAGAAATGTTACGCCCCTTGCCATATTGTGATACCTTGTCCTGGCCGGAGCAACGAGACAAAAACATTAAAACCCATTATGAACGAGGCATTTGTTGCATCCAGTGGGGACATAATTACGGATTATAATGACTTATACTGTCTTTTTACGCGTTGCATTGCATCGCGCCGCGTAAACATAAAACCATGTCTGCATTTGTGATCGGAGAAATGACAAACTACAAACGCTACTCTACACTGCTCAAAACTCGCGTTTGAATCGTCAGTGGCAAATTCTTTAAATATAAAAACGTACTTACAGTCTGTGAGTCAGAACAGCCAGCATTGTAGTCTACTCTTCCTCCATAAAATGCGCTGGACACATCTGAATATTTGAGTTAAACTGTTCTGGAACGGTGTTGTAAATACAACTTAACCACCAGCAAAAGCAACCCAGGAGTTTTTGAAGATAAAAAAGTGGAATATTCTGCAATGGCCAAGTCAGTCTCCTGATTTCAACCCGATTGAGCATGCATTCCACTTGTTAAAGACAAAACTAAAGGCAGAAATACCCACAAACAAACAACAACTGAAGTCAGCTGCAGTAAAGGCCTGGCAAAACATCACAAAGGAGGAAACCCAGTCTCTGGTGATGTCCATGACTTCTAGACATAAGGCAGTCATTGCCTGCAAAGGATTCGCAACTAAATATTAAAAATGAACATTTTATTTATGATTATATTTATTTGTCCAATTACATTTGAGCCCCTGAAAATGGGGGGGACTGTGTACAAAAATGGTTGTAATTCCTAAGCATTTTATGTTATATTTTTGTTCAACCCCTCGATTGTTTCATTTTAATTATATTCTGGTGGCATACAGAGCCAAAATTATTTTTTTTGTTATAAAAAAAATTTTTTTTGAACGAATTGTTTGATTTGAATGATTCAATAAGTCATTTAGGCTATTAAAACAGGGACTTGCTGCCACCAATTGGTGGTCATATTTATTTCTCCATGACAGGCCTAAACCAACCATGGTGCCAGCACTAAAACATATCCAGCAAAATATTGTTTAATTATCAATATTGACGAAAATTCCTCCATTTCAGGCCCCAGAAGGAAAAAAGCTTAAAAATGATAGTTCCTTTAAAAAGGCTAATTTTTCATTAAATAAAAACCTTTTTAAAAATGAGACAAATTTTGTAATCATTGTGTAAAATTTGCTACAGGACCTCCCCACCCCCAAAGAAACTGACCTTAATATTCCCACTGAATTTAATATATATTACGTTTGGGGGTCATTCGCTTGTTTAATTAATCACAGTATTTTTTCATACTTTGTTGTGAAGACATGACTGACATGACCAGTGAAATCTTTAGGCCACATACACATTAAAGTAAATTCGGCTGTCAAGACATATTATTTTATTTATTTTTTTTGCTTAATCCTGTTATGTACACACACAGTTCAGTAATTTACGGGAGTGACAAGAGTAACTTGTGACACCTGCCTACTTTATTGACTGCATTAATTGGATCGATATATGAGCTCAAACAACAAACCCAAAGATTATTATGTGTGAACATGGCAACCGTTTAAGACATTACTCTGCGAAATAACCTTACCAACAAAAACAGAACATGATGACTCTGGTGGTTTAGTTCAAATCGCCGAACATAACGACTCTTTGGTCGCTGTAATATTTAGGTTAAAAATGTCAGAAACGCGAGACAGCACGGATCAGCTCAAGGCATGACGAAGCGGATATCGTCCTCTTTTGGAAGGCCAAACAAAGTAGTTTCGCTTTCACAATGAAACACAAAGCATCTTCATGACATGGCGGCGGCAACAACAATAATACAGCGAGAATAAAAGTTCCGCCTTCTTTCTTTGCGTGAACATTTGGGCAGTATTATGAAAATCTTCCCACATCGTGACATAGACATGTGGGGGTGTGTTAGAACGAGCCGTTTTTAGGTAGGCGTGGTTGACTCTTAACTTTTATAAAGAATATCTCTTTGGATTTGAGACTTTAGTCTTTGCAACTTTACAGATCTTCTTTATGCACCAAGAGCTTGTAACACTCCAAAGAGAAAGGAAAAATTGAAATCGCATCATATGACCCCTTTAATATTTTTTGTGGAAATTGTGATATATTTATTAGAAATAGAAACATAGACACTTTTAATAACATTATAAATGTCTTTACTGACTGATTTGATCACTTTAATGTGTCCTTGCTGATTACTGAAAGTCTTACATTCCTAAATAAAATTAAAAATAAATAAATAAATATATTCTTACTGACCCCAAATTTTTTAACAGTATAACTGGGCAGGGAAACTAACTAATTAACTAACCAAGTGACTGAATGAATGACTGAATGAATGAATGAATGAACGAATGCTGGGAAGGTCTCAAAGAATCTAAATTAATTATTTCTAAAGTACCCAACCATCGAATTATTGCCTTTTTAACAAACTACCGTTAACAATAAATTTCTAAAAAAAAAAAAAAAACTCTTGGACATAGACTATGCATAGACTGTTTTACAAACCCCTAGACTGTTTTACACATCCCTAATTTACACACAAGCACACACTTTCATGTAAGCCACATGCCAGCAGATTCTTAAATAATCAGATTATTATCTGACCAACTGTACAACTAAAGATCACCCTCCTTTCAAACATTATGGCAGAAATAGTAAAAGTAGTATGCTATTCCAAATTCAGCTTTTGTTTGAAGATATTTTTGATCTATTTGAACTTTTTTGACAACAATAGATTAGTACTGTATATTGTGTCATCTTTCTTGCAATTTAGATCTGAATTAATCTGAATTGTGATTGGTCTTCGTTTCATCTATTTATGCCTTTGAACTATAAAGATGGTCATGTTTTGATTCTAGTGCACAAAAAAAGATGAGTATCATGACAACATCAAAGCTCCTCTAAAACATTTCATTTACGCAAAAGCAAAACGTCAACCTAAAACCAACTATTCTATTGCTGCCTCTCAAGAACTGGTACTTCCTTCAGGAAATGCAACAGCGGTTAGTACCAGGACTGTTGACTGTCGGCATCTGCATAGTTGTATCATTGCTAACATTCATTACTACTTAGTGTTAAACAGTGCTATCCTAATGCTACCTAATACCTATAAAATGTGTGGTAGACAGCAAGCACAAAAAACCCTGTGCAAATCTAAGGAGATCCATAAAACAGTGAGCTACAAACTCAAGTCAGCACCACAAGAAACAAACAACCTGAAATACAGGCAGATATAGAAACACAATGCAGGTAACTCTTAGGAATACTGATTCCATCTAAACACACACAAGGGACAATGACAATGGCACAAGGGAGGTGCCCGTCCGACTAACAAGCAGACAAATGAAGTCAACAATATTAACACACATTAATAAAGTGTGATTTACACACACACACACACACACACACATATTCACAGTACAAAAATATGCTTCGTTTCTTTTGGGACCGTCTGTAGATAATGGCCTCAACCTTGGCACACACCCTGGGCAGACTGTCGGCAGCGCACTGGTGAGCCTTTGTGTGTGTGTGTGTGTGTGTATGTGTGTACACGTTCATATCTTTATCAGAGACAGTTTGACCTTTGGACTGAGGGCAGGGAGAGCTTTGCTCATTGTTCTGTGCTGGTACTGGTTTCCCTGTGGTAAACACAACTGAAAGGTTCCCAGGCCTCCCAAACCCGCACACACACACACACACCATTCTCACAATGTCCGTACAGCACCCAGGCTGCACGTCAGACCCATTCGGACTCTTTCACACACCTACACGCACAAACACATATTAATTCTGTGCAAACATTTAACTCACAGAGAACACACCCTTGAGGACCGCCTGGCACCACTGACTGAATCTGCTAATGACCGACCTGCTTCTTCCTGCAGAAAACCACATTATAGGAACTTGTTCATGCTGGTTGAGACAGATCTCCACTTAATCTATAGCACTTTAGGGACATAAACTTCACAATGACCTTCCGCTGGTTCTGTAGGGTGACCTTCAGCTCAAATGAGAAGGGAGGAGATGCACATTGTGCTCTATACCATTACGTCAAGTTAAAATGTAATTGTGAAAAGTTTCAGACTTTTCTTATTATACGGCTCATAGTTAGGGTTCAGCACACAATTTTTGTGCTATGGACATCAAATTTGGACATTTCACACTGCATTTATCCCAGGTTCTCTTGTCTTTTTAAATCCTGCATTTAATAAAGCAATAAAGTGATGTTTGTGATTTTGAATTTGAACACTTGAACTTTTGACCCTGTGTTACGAAAACCTGTTCTGCAGGTTAAGAACTCCTGGGTTTATACAGTATGAAACAACACAGAAGCCAGTTTTCTTTTAGTTACAAACAACCAATCATCTTGAACAGCAATTGTCTCAATACATATTCATGAGCATTGTGCAGTCACAGAACCTTCATGTGCTGTATTTTTGTCAGCATTTGAGGGAAATCAAATTTGACAATTAGAATGAGTTACTTGGAATGACAAAAGAAAATGGCTATTGAAGACTAACTGGATGGTAAATAGTGAAAAATATTCAAGCTCAATTGATACACAAGTGCGAGACTAGCTGTAAAAATGTTGGTGTCTAATCAATGACACTTAAACAGTAAATATGCAAAAAAAAATATATATACAATGTGAAACATCAAAATCTGAAAATACATAATTAATTCCTAACCAGGGTAAAAAACCAATGTGAAAGACAAGCAAAGGTTCTGTTACCCCACGGTAAGTTTTGTTGGAACATTTTATATTTCTTTTTCCATTTATTCAGAAAAGTAGGACACTTTTAGCCCTAATGCAAAATGAAAAGCAATAGATGCAGTTTAGGTCAAATGTTTTACTTATGTATTGGTTATGCACTGTCCTGCAGCCACAGAGAATGATGGGAGATGTAGTTTTTTCTCAAATCCCCATCTCCTCTCAAACCTTGCATGCTTTAACTCGAACTGCTGTTGTCAAAAAAAGTACACAACATGCATAGAAATTAGGTTGTGCAGTCACCATTCACAATTAAAACTAAATTAATGACCAATGCCTTAATTTGCTTCCGCCATGATTCTATAATTAAACGCCCCCAAACTCAGAACAAAGAAAACACCATGCTTACTTGCCAGTAATTATGACATTGTGGTGGCATTCATGTGCACTCATCTCATAAATATGATCATTCTGACATGAGGCAGCAATAGAGACTTGGATGTTGGCTCTTTTGACTCATGTTAAAAGAAAAAAAAGTTATGATATAGAAATCTAGTTTCAAAATACTTTAAGGGAAAGCATTTTGTATATAAAAAATTGCTAATAAACTTGAATTCAAATCTAGAGGTTGACTGTTTTAACTTGTGCTACATTTTCGCTAAAAAAATTACATTTAGTTTTCAATGAAAATACTTTTTAGAGATGCAAGTGAAAGTCTCATATACACTATAGTGAACAGAGCAAATAAGCTTGAATAATGCTTCCTCTCCTAGTAAAGATGAGTCAAGACCAGTCAAACAGTGACATCTGATGGTTTCGGGGGTGTTGGCTTGACATTGACTTATTACTCAACTGGCCTGATGCCTGCGCTCTGTTCATGGTTCCTGCTGACTTCAGTCAAGGCAGAGCTTTGCTAGACTGATTCAGGACCTGTCGCTCGGGGATAAAAAGTGACTTGACATACTGAACAACAACCCCCATAATTCCCTGTGGAACACAAACGACATAGCCATCAGTCACACCAATCAAATCTCCAAATAAACATCCATATGACCTGACCCCTGACCAATCAGAGCACAAGATAAATAAACCGTTGACCTGGCCATTCCAATTCACTCTCGGCAGACGCAGATACTCGTTGAGTCATCAGGGAGGGAGAGAGCGAGAAAGAGAGAGGAGTGAAAGTAGTGGTATTGTAAGTCTGTTGATGGATGAGGGTAACGGTGTTATTGTCACCTACATCCACTCCTTCCTTTCTTAACATATACAAGAAAATCACCTTAGTTTGGCGTCTATGGGACACTATGACGCACAATTCAAAGAATCATATAGACAACATACCCCCTTCTCCATCTCATCTCCTCCTGTTTTCACTCAGATTAAATCTCACACAAACAGACAAGGGGATAATTTCCCAGGACATAAGCAGACCTTTCGGCTAAACGCAGCAGCTTCTGGCTAATCAATCAATCCTTTGAAAACATGTGATCAATCATGATCAAAACCCACAGTGGCCTGCAACTCTCTCCATCTTACGCAGATGCACACGCTCAAAGCCTGGGAACACTAGCCTTGTTTCAAACTGACCCCATCACGGCACACTGTTTAACTCGTAATTGACTCATCGGTCACTTCGACTTTGTCTCTGAAACAAAAGTCTTCAGTTTTAGACTCGCTCATCTTTTCAGAGAGGACACGCATGCAAGCTGAAAAGAGGCACAGGAATTCTCCAAGGGAAAACATTACAATCCCAGGAACTCAACTAAAAACTCTGTAGTATATCATGCCAGGGGGGAGAGAGAGAGAAGAAGAGTAAATATTTACTCAAGAGGTAAAAAATTTAGAGGTTAACATTGTAGATTTCTACTTTTTTCAGTCTGAGAAGTGAAGACGATATAAACCAGGGCTGTCCAAACTCGGTCCTGGAGGGCCGGTGTCCTGCAGAGTTTAGCTCCAACCCCAATTAAACACACCCGATCCAGCTAATCAAGCTCTTACTAGGCAAGTTGGAGCTAAACTCTGCAGGACACCGGCCCTCCAGGACCGAGTTTGGGCACCCCTGATATAAACATTTTTTCTAGCTTTCTTCCGTCCCCAGTGAGTCTGATAAATGTTTTGGGTAGACACGGTTCACTGACATTTTTTCCATCGAGCTCTCAGATTCAGCATCAGGCAAAGGAACGAGAGTTTAATACGGTTCGCGCACACCTTTTTAAATGGCCCGATCCGTTCACCCCGTTCTGAATAGGCTCGATAATGAGTCCAGGGGGCGGCGGACGCGGGACGCAGCAGCACGGCCCATTGCACAATGCAGAATCTAACGCGCGCCCGTGTCTGAGAAGACGCGGACTGTGGTCGCGCGCTGACAGGCGGAGAGAATGCTCGCGCGCAGGGCTTATTCTCACGCGCTTCACTCACGCGGAACGTCACATTGTTAAATTTGGAGCCCAGTCTTTTTTCTTTCCCTTTCTCAGCGTCGACTTAATTTTCCGTTGTTTGGACACTTTCACAGTAAAGTGAGTCACATCAAAGTCAAAACAAAAGTCGTGGCGTGAAACTGATGGGAGATGAATGGGACAATCAAAAGTCTTGCTGAACATGTACAGCTGATCAAATGTAGTTATCATCAAAAGAGAAATCAGATCGTTAGGCCTCAACGTGCATATAGGGGAAATGCTTCTGAATTTATCTTCAAGTCTGTAATTTCACCGACAACCTAAGACGACAAATAACATCTGGTCTTAGAAAACTAAATCGGACTGAAAAAGGTTTTAATCTTCAAGGTTTCAAAAATATCAACAGTTTTATTCTTCAGACAGAACTTTACAGGAGTTGCTAATGCATGTATAATGAAAATAAATCATCCTTCCATTCAACATGCAGCCATTTTGCATTTATTGTTTCTGTACACTCCCTGGCTACATACATATTGTTACTTTATATATTGCACGTCTTATATGCATCTTTTACATAAATTAATCTACATGCAATTTTATACGCTATTTGCACTTGCTATATTTCAATGCTTCTTGTACCTACTCTGCACAATGACTATAAAAAGTTCTAATCTAATCCATGAACAGGTACATTATCTACAATGAGCAATGAAACCATTTTCATTAAGATATTCAGACAAGCTAAACTTGGCAGACTTTTAAATGTACGACGCTAAGTAATAAAAAGTGGAATTAAAACGATCAAGATCCGTCAGTAGGCTATGTCATTGGCAGGGTTTCACCTGACAGCACGGTCTGATTTCTGACAGGCCAAGGTTATTATTCCCGTTCATGAGGTGTAATTTTACCCCATTCATAGTAAACCTGCAACATCATGCTGAGGGATACAGGACACTTGGCGCGGCGTGTTAAAACATTACAGACAATTTAAGACTGTTGGACCTGCTGCAGGTGAAATGTCCGGCACCGCTGGCCAAATCCACAAAACATGTCGTGCACACACACCAGCTAAACGACCGATTGTTATTACCTTTCCAGCACTCACACACATCAGTGCGAGCGCGTGCAGCCAGAGTGATGTGCGGTGAGCGCGCGCGGCAGAGCCCACACGGAGAGGAGATTACTTTTCCCTTTTTTCCCCATTTAAGGAAACCGAGTCCGCGGCTACTCAGACTGACGCTGAACGCGCTTTTACCGGCAGACGGGCCCCGTTATGAGGAGTCTTGGAATTTAAATATTCAATGTTGACATAGCGCAGGACTGGCACGAGGCCAATGTCTCGCGGGACCCGCGCGGTCCAGAACATTCTCTCCCTTTCACTTAATAGGTAGAAATCTTCTTCTTACATCTTGCGTAAATAATTATCTTAAAACACACCCCTTGACAACCATCCCGCTATTCTCAAATAGTAGCCTAAATAATGAGGCCGGAGCTCGGAGAGGGTGGGAAGGTCTGTAACAATCTTGGCGAGTATCTCTCGACTTGCTTTTTAGCCAAAACTTGTGCACAACAGAAAAGTGTCGGTGTGTAACACTATTCTACTCGCGTTCTAAATTAATAAAAAATGTGTTCAATTGGGTTCATAAAATTAGATAGATTGTGGAAGCTACTATTCAACTGGTAGGCTGACTGTCAGATGTCATTAATAAAAAGCTGAAGTCTAAAAACAAGTTTATAAGAGGAGAAAAGACTCTAGTGTTCTAGAGCAAAAGCATAAAACAGTGGCATGACAGCCTATATAAATCCGAACGAAAGTGAGATCTCTCTCGAATAATGCAATTTCTTACACTTGTGGCAATCTTACAGAAAGTGATGATTGACCCTGCTTGCAGCAACAGGAAAACACAAAAGTGAGATCGCGTTGGTCTGGTCATATAGATATGCGTGGACGAGAGAGCGTGTTTGACAAATTGCTGCTGTGCGCAGAAAAATCCCTCTCACTGTACAATGGCAGGGCATAGGGCTCGAGAGGTAGTTTATTGAACGGATAAGACCTGCACGACCCTCTGTTTCTGTCCAGATGGAGCGCGCGCAGTGGCTAGCCCATCACGGTGCTGTCGACAGGAAAGGAAACAATAATTCAAGAGCAAAATGATCCGTTACTTTGTTTTCACTGCCTCTTTTGTTACCTTCACACATACAGCCAGCAATAAAGTTTTTGACCAGCTGTCATTATGATCTATTATTTTAAAAATATATAGCAAAAAAAAAAAAGAAAAATGGAAGAAATACAGAAATCACATTTTAAGGTTGTTTATAGTTTTTCTTTTGCGCTTTTCAAGTTCATTATTGAAAGTAATTGGCTTAAAAAATAAAAACTTTTAGCTATGCCCCGAGAGTATAAAATGCTTTTAAACACTGTAAAATATTCGCAATGGATTTTCGTGGCGAGGACCACAATGCGAGTTTATTGCAAAACAGCAAAAAAGAAAATTGCACAAATCAGAGCGTCAGCAGCCTACTGCGCACGAGGGGGGCCGAATTATTCACAGACCTGAGCGAAATGCATTCGTTCCGAATAAATCCAACGAGGAGGGGAACAACTTCCCACTAACTACTTGATGTTCAGTTTCGGTGTTTGAGCTTGTGTTGTGGCGTGGCATTGAACACACGCATTGAACGTCGACTAAATCAAGCGCCCAAGGCAACCCGTAATCAAAAGCTAAGATTACAGCCGACCGTTTAGAGGGCCATAACAAACAAAAACATTTCTCCAGGCTGTTCATACCGGAACAAAAATTCATAACGGGATTTGATCACTTGTTGCACAAACAGAATCGACAATTACACAGAAAAAGGGTAGGATATTAATGTCCACATATCAAAATACTTCAAAGCACTTTTAACCACAGTCCTATTAATCTAGCATATTTGCAATTCATTGGATTGCCCGCCGTAACATCAGCTGTAAACTACCTGTTTGCATTTAAAAGCGTGCCTCCGCAGCTGGCTTTCTGTTGTCGACTATAGGCGAAGCTGTCTTTTCAAAGTCGCGGCTGCAAATTGATGTGACCGGAGCCGTAGAAACATGCACGAGCGGTGTTGTTTTATCGAACGCCGGGGCGCTCGGGGCTTGAATAGAGAACGCGATTACAGCATGCTATAGTTTAAAAGTTTGTGCGGCACGCGCAACTTTTATGCCAGTTTCGAATCTAGGTTTGCAATGTCCGACCGCGCGCCGCGGTTCGCGTTTAGCTTGTCTTCAACTCTTTCAAGCGACTGAAACCGCTAGGGTCTGCTGACTGTAACTGTTTAGTGACTAAAATGTTTCTATGCATCATACACATGGACAAGATGGCAGTTGAAAAGGGCTAAAAAAAGGAGATGTTGCACCTACCAGTGGTCAGTTTCCTTGCCCTGCCTTTGGACCTCATGATGCCCGTCTTTCGGCGTGGGTTTGTCGGGTTTTTTCTCGAATCTTTTCCTCCTTTTTCTTTTGTCCTCTGTCCTTTTTCTCTGTGATTCTCAATCCCAGACGCACTATCTCTCCAGCATTGTCAGTTTGGACACCTTCGCACATGCGCACACCCCCGAGCTGCCAGCATCGTCAAAAAAGTTTGGAACGATTCATCGCCCAAGTATTACAGATCTTGTCAGATTGCAATAGCCAGCGAGATCCCTCTCGTGTCAGATCTTCAGAGATCAGTGGGCGCGGGACGGAGCTATTCGCGACCTCCGGGTGCACGAGGAGCCGGAGACATTAATTATAATGAAGCAGTCTCGAGCGTCTGAGGCGCCCGGTCTTTTGTGTTTTAAATGAAGACGCATTAATCACTGTTCGGGTAAATGACTATTGTAAAACGGTTTCATTAAACGTTTTATGTTGTTTAATTGAGATTTGACCATCGTTATGAATTTATGAAAATGATCAACTTTTACTTCTCTCCCCCTCCCTCAGCCAGACGCGTGGGCAGTCGGTACCGAGGGCAGCCCGTTGAATATTTTTTTCTTGCATGCGGCACTGACAATTATTAATCTGTGGAGTTGGGCTTGCTTTCCATGAATTTATGTCGGTTATAGCCCGACTAAAAACTGTAAAACCTAAGCAATTATTTTCCAGAGCGTAAAATATTGGGTTGATAACTGTAATGTTTTTAGGAAGTAAGTATATATATTTACTCAAAAACATAGAGCATTTTTTGTAACATGAAGCGGAAAGTGATCTCTGATGCCTTTGGGACACATCTGTGCAGATGTCCAGCAATGCATAAATTAAATACATTAGACCTAGGCTTTAGCTGATATGATCTTGGTGTATGATCCTCCATTATACAACGAATATATCAGCTTTAATTTATCTAATTTAAATTTTTTTATTTCTCAAGATGGGTGAGGATTTGGGAAACTCTTGGGTCATTAAGTTAATTGCCCATTAATTAGAAGCGCGTGACATCATGTTGACCCTGCCCATGAACCTTTAAAAGGGTCGCTTTCCTCTCACTGGCGGTATTGATTGCTAAGTATTTCTAAAACGGATCCAATTAATCTGACATCACTCTGCATAAAAATGAATGGTGCAGAACAAAGCACAGCTGCCTTCCACGCCTGAGCTATGAGCTATGAGCTGACCAGCACTTACAAATACAACACTTAGGCTACTCACATAAAATCCACAATAGTCAACAGAAAATGAGTCAGCAAATAAGTTCTTAAAATAAAAAAAACAGAAACGTCATCCAATATTTTGCCAAATTACAACTCACAATTATTAAAAATGTCAGTGATCATATTTATATATGTTTCATTATGCATTTAATTGGACAGTCTATAATTTAACTCAGCTAAAATGCCCAAGAATTAATTGATATTTTCTAACAAATCAAAAGGAATATATCCTAATGTTATTTAAATTTCATAAATTGATTCTTCAGTGCATTCTTTCAGCTGTGAGGGAACGTTTTGATGAAAATACAGAGTCTGCAAAGATATTGAATAAACATGTTGCACAAGAAACAAATCATAAAATGTAAGCGTTAGAGAACAAGCACAGCGACCCAAAGCAACATCTCTCCAAGACAAACAGACTTGATTCTTCAGTGCATTCTTTCAGCTGTGAGGGAACGTTTTGATGAAAATACAGAGTCTGCAAAGATATTGAATAAACACATGTTGCACAAGAAACAAATCATAAAATGTAAGCGTTAGAGAACAAGCACAGCGACCCAAAGCAACATCTCTCCATGACAAACAGACAGAAGACAGACAAACAGAGAGAAAGAAAGAGAGAGAGAGTGGGCTTGAAAGCTGTCAATGCAGTTGTCCTGCTTTGTTTTGCCGTACGTTGGCATTAGTTTACATCAACACCGTTTTTTCCCCATTCGCAATATCTCACCACCGTCCTTACTTTTCACAGTACATGTTTTATGATGATACTCTGACCCCGTCGGCCAAAGATGGCGTAGCTGGCGCACTGGTGTGAGGATCAGTCAAGAACCTGTGGGCTGTAATTATTGAAAATTAATTGAGGCCAGAACCCTTTTGGAAATGCGCCTAAATTATTAGCTTGTCGTCGGGTTTAAATTCAACCCCATCAAAAAGAGAGGATACAGTTTACCTTCTATGATTAATACTCCAACCTAATTAAAGGTTTGCCCTCTTCTGTCGTTTGATGCACAGCACACAGAGGTCGTCGGCGAGATTCGGCGATGTTAAAGGGGGAAGGGAAGGGTTCAAATAAAAACATAATTTGTAAAGTCGTGGGCTCTTGCGCCAGACTGAAAGTGAAATGGGAGCCGCGGGCAGAAGGAAATTACCGCGCGCCCGCATGACCTTTGCGCGAGGTAATCAATCAAGTGATCAACAGGGATATTTATCAATGCTACATCCTGTCGGCTGCTCCTCAAACTCGAAATCAAAACTGGAGCGTGTGAAATAGGCTGAATTATTTTATATAGGCTAATGTCTGTGATTATGATAGAGTGGTCAATAGCAATAGCCTACCTACACTTTGGTATCTGAAAATGCTACAATTTTATACTTTAAAAGCAACAAAACACAGCAACCAAAGATAAACAGTAGTCGAATTAATTAATAATAATAATTTTAAAAAAATAGCCATGATCAAAAACTTGCAACTTGTTTAATATAGGTCTATTTGCATTGCTCAAGAGGGACAAGGAAAGGAATGATGCTGAGAAAAATATGCTAAGCACTGTCAGAAGGGTATAGAATTATATTTAATCCAGTTTTTACGACCATAAAACCCGATTTACCCTGGTCTTTTAATTAATATAATTATACAGGCATCAGTTAACGGCATTATTTAACTATTTAATGCTTGTTGGTTTGGCAGAAAATATTACGCGGAAAAACATAGCAGGCAGGCAGCACAAGGAAGAAAAACCAGCGGTGCCCCAGCGAGCACTGCCCCTCTGAGGAGACGCGCGTAACGGGAGACCGAACGAACACGGGCGCATTCTTCACATCCGCGGAGACTCTGCCAACGACTCCCTCTGCCCAGCCTCTCCGCTTCAAACGAGCGGAAACATTCCGTAACCACAGGCTTCACGGCAGAGAGAGTGGGTAGACCAGGCTGCAGCAAACACTGCATGCAATGCTTATTTGATTGATTCTTTACCTTTAGAACTGCTAGTTTGCACACTGCGCATTGGTCGTTTATTGTGCAGTCTCGATTAAATCTATCTAACAAGTAGGCCAACTACTTTTTTTTTTTTTAAACAAATTAGTATACGTTTCAACTTAAGTTTAAACACTTCAGGCACCAAAATGTTCAATTACAAGTTAGTAAATGCAGTACATGAAATCCCTTGCCAGCGGTAACCATAGCAACAGCAGGCCATTTATCTCACTTTTACAAATATATCACAAAATATAAGTGTTTATTTAGAAGGTTTGAGTGCTAGAGGCGCCATAAGACAACCTGGGTTGCTAGAGACAAACCACAACAGATTGCGATGAAAATATCCCATTGAAATTCCTTTACAGATGTGGATCCCCCTTCAAGTTACTGAATTATTCGCATACTGTAGAAGATATATAGGTTGAGGCTTTGCTTGGCGAGCAGTATTTACACATCTGTGGTGAGGCTCCTTGTCCAACAGCTACAATGTATGATTACTGTGACATCAATGGCGATTGAAAATTGTTTTAATAAAGCAACGTTAATAATATCACGTCAAGCTTGAATGGTTTTAAAAGTATCCGAGTTAACAAGTTTATTTATGAAAGTGGCACATAACGGGATCCAATCGAATGGCATTAACAAACGTCTAACAATGTCAAACAAACGTACTCTAAAACTTCCTTCGGTAGCCTACTTTTGATCACATCTCTACAACTGCAACATTATGATTGATCATATCTCTTTTTTTGCAGGTAATAAAAAGTGCTGATAGCCCAAATTATCCACAAAGCAGAAAAATAACACACTGCCTAGAAACACGCTGGATATGTCGTGCTGGCGGACGTTAAGCAGGCACTGAAAAAAAAAATCAGAGTAAAAGGAGACCCAAGCCACAAGACGCTGATCGTGGGGCAACAGTAAAAAACTCTCTCATTAAACTCGCAGCGGGGAAAGACATTGTGCTGATCTAGCACGTCTGTTCGTCAGTCATAAAAATCCATCGCTATCGCATAATAAATCTAATTCATTCATATGTTGTGTATCGCTTCTTTTGAGTGAAAGGGTATTTAGTAATTGAAGTGCTTGTTGCACAGCCAAGACTGAATTGTATGCCCTGCTACACTAGACCGAGCGCGCGCTGGCGGGAAATTGAAGACTGAAAGAGCTCGCGCAGTGAGACAATTTGAAATCCTTTATGAAATAGCCTACTCTTGCAGCCACTAAAAAAAAACATGCAATTTCACCGATAATCTAACAAAGCAACCAATAAATATCTAATTATTTAAATGATAATCATTTAATGTCCCTTTTAAAATATTTCTGTATTGTTGTAATAGTTGAAGTATCAGGTGATTCTAAACGTTAGAGAGCAACATGTTAAATTCAAATAAATATCAAATTTAGGCTACGGAATTAATGTCTTAATGCACGTACTCTGGAAACAAAAGATAATAATAATAGTATGTAAAATGATTCTATAAACAGATACATCGATCAATTAATAGGCTATAGAAAGTCTTAATAATTAAACAAAAGCAACGACGAAGGAAACACCAGCAGAACCATGATGATATAGAGTAAAGAATATCATAAAAGCACATAATGAATAATAGTAACTTTTCTAAAACGTTTGAAGACGACGCGTGCTACTAAGTATTTTAATAAAAAACAAATGTTCAAATGCATCAAACGTTTGCAGAGAAGTCCATTAAATTTTTTTCCAAAAACAATTAAAGAGTGCTTGGGACTACACATTTACCACAGTATGAATGAGGTGTATTGTCCCGTTATGCAATGAGTGAGTTTGACCACACAACTGTTTCAAACTCTAGGACAGGGTTCCTCAAATCTTGCCCTGGAGGGCCAGTGCACTGCAGAGTTGAGCTCCAACCCTGATCAAACTCAGCTACCTGTGATTTTCTAATGATCCTGAAGACGTTGATTAGCATGCTCGGGTGTGTTTGATTAGGGTTAGAGCTAAACTCTGCAGGAAAGTGGATCTCGTGGGCCAGATTTGAGGATCCCTGCTCTAGGAGATGCATGGTGATACACAGATTATTATTGGAGTTTTACTGCCATCTAGTGACAAAAATAGACACGATGTAAAACGACATCATTTTAGATGTATATCATTTATTTTTTTGACTTGCTATACTTGAATGCTATAAGAATTGTGCTCTTTAGCAGCGTTGAAAGAGAAATAATTGCAGAAATGCCAACTTTGGCATTCCTGCAAGCCTGACCGACTCTCTTTTGATTGACATCTATTGGAGGAGAATCGTCTGCTTGCAGCTACTCTTCCCGGCAATTGACTATCAACAAGGATTACGATGCGCTCTCGAGACAATCTGTGGACGTTTTTATGGCCCTGAGAGCGGCCTCGCCAGCTTTATAGGCAGTCGTTTATCCTAAAGCACATAAACACTATGCTCATCCATTCCCATGGGCTCCAGCGTGAAGAGTCTTGACGAGTAATCAATCGGGACAGTCGAACAGAATTATTTATCCCCGATTCCAGTAAAAACGGACAGTTGCGATGCGCGGCAATTCCCGGTTGTGTCGTTGTTTCTACATGAGCAAGTACAGTTAAGACAAATTCACTTGTCAAAACCGATCAACACTTTCTATAAGAGTAGTTACACACTGAGTCCAGTTCCACTTTAACATCCTCAAGTTAGTGGTGACATATCTGAACGATACAGTAGTGGAGAAATAAATAAATAAAAGCGTTTTACTAATGTTTTCAGTAAGTGAAAACGTTATTTCTAAATGTTCTCTGAATGTTCCAAACGTCCAGTTTTGTAAAGTTTTTCTTGGTTATACAAATGTTAAAGTTAATGTTAACGGTCCATTTTATTTTGCAAACATTATGGGAACACTACTTTTAAATGTTCTCTTAGCATTTTTTAAACGTTCTATGAACTTCCATCTAAAACATTACAGAAAAATTATGTTCCATGAACAATGCATAAATAATGTTTTTGTGCTAATGTTTTGATAACATTATTAAAGACCAGATAACATTGATCATTCATTGTAGTAACGTTACTGTAAGAACGTTTGTTCATTTCATTTAAAAACTGCATTTTGTATTTACTTGCATTATCTTTGTGTAATATTAAAATTAGTTTGATGATCTGAATCTTTTAAGTGTGACAAATATGCAAAAACAGGAAGGGGGCAAAAACCTTTTCACACCACTGTATAGAGGTAATTGTCACACATCTGTCACTGTACTGCACAATTTTCTGTACTTAATCATCCTATAATTTACTGGTCTTCTGTACTGAATCGTACTGAACTGCATTAAAGTACAGATGCCAGTTGCATAAAACAGCCACTATGTTAAGACTGTCTTAAGAACCAGTTTCACCAACTAGCAGTATAGACAAGAGGTGTAATCAGTCTTTCAAATTCAAATTAGACCAATCTACCTTTTTGTAACTGCAGTTACAGTAACAGTAACATGAATTAAAAAAGTTATGGCCAGTCATGAAGAAAAAAAGAAGAGGTCATATGATGCGATTTAAATTTTTCATTTCTCTTTGGAGTGTTACAAGCTCTTGGTGCATAAAGAAGATCTTTAAAGTTGCAAAGACTAAAGTCTCAAATCCAAAGAGATGTTCTTTATAAAAGTTAAGAGTCAACGGTCAACCATGCCTAACTAAAACGGCTCATTCTAACACGCCCCCACGTCTATGTCACGATGTGGGATGATTTGCATAACGCCGCCCAAATGTTTACGCAAAGAAAGAAGGCATAACTTTGATTCTCGCTGCCACCACCATGTCGTGGAGACGCTGTGTGTTTTGTTGTGAAAGCGAAACTACTTATGGCGCTTTTACATTGCATGGTACGACTCGGCTCGGCACGGCTCAGTACGGTACGATACGGCATGGCTTGCGTTTCCACTACAGTTTAGTACCGCTTTAGAGTGGGCGGCAGCCTCACTAGCTGCTGTCTGTCTGTCAGGAAGCTGTTGATCCACTGACAGACGGAGGTGGGTACGGATAGCTGAGATAGTTTGGGCAGGAGGAGGTTTGGGATGATGGTGTTAAAGGCCGAGCTGAAGTCCACGAACAGGATCCTCACTTAAGTCCCTGGTCTGTCTAGATGTTGCAGAACATAATGCAGTCCCATGTTTACTGCATCGTCCACAGACCTGTTTGCTCTGTAGGCAAACTGAAGAGGATCCAGCAAGGGTCCAGTGATGTCCTTCAGGTGGGCCAGCACCAGTTTTTCAAAAGACTTCATGACCACAGCCTGTAAGTAAGTTTTCATATTTAAAGAATTTGCAGTGTAGAGTAGCGCTTGTTGTTTGTTGTTTCTCCGATCACAAATGCAGACATGGTTTTATGTTTACGCATAAAAAGACAGTATAAGTTATTATAATCCGTAATTATGTCCCCACTGGATGCTACAAATGCCTCATTTATTATGGGTTTTATTGGTTTTGTCTCATTGCGCTGGGACACAGCATCACAGTATGGTAAGGGGCGTAAAATTTTCGCCACACACTTGAGGTATTCGGCCCATGGACGCACTGGATAGCTGGTCAATCAGAGCACACCTTGCTTTTCAGATCGATGAGCTTTGTAAAAATCGAAGCGTTTCAGAAAGGCAGGGCATAGAGGAGAAACAATAATGTACATTATGTGGAAAATAATGTGTTTTTTTAACCTTAAACCGCATAAACACATTGCAACACACCAAATACACAAAATAATGTTCTTTTTAGCAACGTCATATGACCCCTTTAAGACTAGACTAAACAGTTTATGCAAATGCCATCTGGTTTTTAGTCCTGTTTTGCCATAAGAAAATCAGAGGGCTAGAGCTTCAAGAATGACATTTTCCGTTTTTCATAACAAAACTATACTGAGGCCCTGTCCACACGAACGCGGTTATTTTTAAAACCGCAGCTTTTTCTACGCGGTTTGGCCGTTCGTCCACAAGCAAACGCAGCACCAGTTCACTGAAACCGAACATTTTTGAAAACCCCTGCCAGGGTGAAGATTTGGAGATTTTGGGTTGTGACGTCAGAGCATGCGCTGTTATTTCTGCCTACTGGAAACTTTTTCAGGCTTCTGATTGGCCAACGTGGCTTTACGGTTGAGATTATATCGCCACCTGTTGGTTTGGCATGCTCTTGACAGTGCTTCATAGCATGCGTTTGCGTTTTCATGTGGACGGACATTTTTTTTTAAATGGAAGAAGGAAAAACTCTGTTTTTTAAAATACCCGTGTACGTGTGGACATGGCCTGAATCTGAACATATTACACAGTTAGTGTATTGCCACATACTCTAATAATTGTGGTTGCTTGCTGTGTGTACAGGCTTTATCAGATCACTCTGGAAAGTTTAATGTGTAAAATAGCAAACCACCATTCCAGTCATGCTCAAATATACAAATAGACAGCTTGCAACACATCAAAGACATCTAAATATATTTAAATTTTCACTTTTGATTAGCTTAAAAAACTATATGGGCTACCTACCATACATACGTATTGCACAATAACATACAGGTTTCTGCAAGAACATATCAAACAAACTTTCATTCACAATTTACAAGTCTGCCACATATGTTGTTATGTGGTAAGCGCAATGTAAATGAAATATATTCATGCAAAAGTTTTTTTAAATACGTCCCTACTGGTTCAACACACCCATGCTAACTCAAATGACGTCACATCCCATCAGGCAACAGCTTAGTTCCCGTAGTGTAGTGGTTATCACGTTCGCCTAACACGCGAAAGGTCCTCGGTTCGAAACCGGGCGGGAACAAGCATTATTGTTTTTGTGATTTTTTCCAATATCAAGTCACTGAAATAGCAGGGTTTAAAGGGGTCATATGATACTGCTAAAAATAACATTATTTGATGTAATGAAATGTGTTTATGCGGTTCAAGGTTCAAAAAACACATTATTTTCCACATACTGTACATTATCGTTTCTCCTCTATGGCCCGCCTTTCTGAAACGCTTCGATTTTTACAAAGCTCATCGGTCTGAAAAAGCAAGGTGTGCTCTGATTGGCCAGCTATCCAGTGCGTTGTGATTGGCCGAATACCTCAAGCGTGTGACAGAAATGTTACGCCCCTTACCACATTGTGATGATGCAGTCAGGCCGGAGCGATGATTCAAAAACATGAAAACCCATTATAAACTAGGCATTCGTTGCATCCAGTGGGGACATAATTACGGATTATAATGACTTATACTGTCTTTTTACGCGTTGCGTTGCATCGCGCCGCGTAAACATAAAACCATGTATGCATTTGTGATCGGAGAAATTACAAACAGCAAGCCCTACTCTACACTGCTCAAAAAACTCGATTTAAAAATATAAAATATAAAAACTCTTTAAATATAAAAAACGTACTTACAGTCTGTGAGTCAGAACAGCCGGCATTCTCTACCAGGATCAGTAAATAGTCCTCCATAAAATGCGCTGCACACATCTGAATATTTGGGTTGAAGTGTTCTGGAACAGTGTTGTAAATACAACTTAACCACTGATTTCTAGTTGTGTCCATTTTTGTCCAACGCACTGGATAGAAGGCCAAACAAAGTAGTTTCGCTTTCACAATGAAACACAGTGTCACACACGGCGGCCTAGAGTGAGCAGAGGCGGCGGATTCGACGAAGGAGCGTCCGGAGGGCTTGCGGCAACAACATGTGACGACCCCGGGCTGGACTCCGCTTCGTCCACGCTGAAAGCCAATCCGGAGATCCACAGCGCAAAGTTGTAGTATTTCCTCAGCAACCAGCACGGATCAGCTCCAGGCATGACGAAGCAGATATCGTCCTCTTTTGGAAGCAGTCCCCCGTAAAATGTGCTGCACACATCTGAATATTTGGGTTGAACTTAGGGCTGCACAATAAATCGCATGCAGTATTTAATGCGCATCTTGTCAGAAAGCCGGTTCTTTAATCAGCGGTAAATCTCCATCACCTGCGGGCTTTCACATTGAGCAGCATTAAGAGCCGTTGTTCACTGACGAGCTGTGCAAAAAAAATTGCACGAATATGAATGTGGTTTTCCCTAAGTTGAACTGTTCCGGAACAGTGTTGTAACTTAACCACTGATTTCTAGTTGTGTCCTCTTTTGGAAGGCCAAACAAAGTAGTTTCGCTTTCACAACGAATCACACAGCGCATTCACAACATGGCGGCAGCAACAATACTACAGCCAGAATAAAAGTTACGCCATCTTTCTTTGCGTGAACATTTGGGCGGCGTTATGCAAATCTTCCCACATCGTGATGTAGATATGTGGGGGCGTGTTAGAACGAGCCGTTTTAGGTAAGCGTGGTTGACTCTGAACTTTTATAAAGAATATCTCTTTGGATTTGAGACTTTAGTCTCTGCAACTTTACAGATCTTCTTTATGCACCAAGAGCTTGTAACACTCCAAAGAGAAAGGAAAAATTGAAATGGCATCATATGACCCCTTTAAGATTTAATTTTATGAAGAATTTTGGTTGATATCAATAGTGAAATTTACATTTAGGAAGAAATTTAGGCTCATTCACCAGACATAAGCTACTTCAAACGATTTTAATAGGGTATATGTTGAACATCACCTGACCAAACCCGGAAAACAGGTCTCATTGCTTCCACTTGTCTGAGAACGTGTTAACAGCCGTATTAAATAATAGCGATATCTACGGACTTTTAAGATAATCAGTTAAACTAGCTAGCTGTTTTTATTGTTGACGTTTTATGAACTTTTTATATCTAAATGTGAAAAGAATGAAAATAAAAAAAAACACTTTTAGATATCAGTCCGCATATGTGACGGACATTGGTTATGATCATCACTGGTATCTACTTTGAAGGCATCTTGAGTAAAACTGCTTCATATTTTAACTAAGCATATGCAAAACGCTTGAACCGGAAGCGACGAGACCCGGTTAACAGAATACGGAAGTCTGTTGCGCCTAACCCCTATTTCAACGCCTCTACATGTCAAGTTGCAGTAACTGGCTTTAGTCACTGGATGGCGACAAAACTTCACAAAACACGCAGCGTTTCCTCCGCTTTGGTGACAGTCTTGGGCCTAAAGATTGGGGAAAAAACTCCTACATCCTTATGTTCTGCATACATTACACAATTCCGTTATGCTTGATTAGCAAATTATGATCTAATGGCACTGACCTGTTTTGAAACGAAAAGTGGTAACAAAATACTGGGTCATGAGCTCCGCTGTATAAATTATCTGTTAAAATCAAAATGAATACACACCTTGAAACATCACTGTTATTTTAACGCACATACAATGACTAAAGCCAAACAACAAATTAAAACAAAATCTAATAAAATAGAGTTTGAAAAAGCTGCCAAAAGCTCATCGCCTCACCTCAGTTTAGTAGAAATATCAAAGTATGCAACATAGTCGACATAAACTTAAACTCCCGTTGTACTATTACATTACATTGAACTTACTTTTGTAGAACAGCGTATTAGTGATACATTACCTCAGTGAAAATGATACAAGTTTCCGTCGATGAAAACCTCACTGCCAGGCCATGGTTACCTAGTCATTGCGCATGCGTACTATTCGAAAGGTCCGACTTACTGGGGCGAATCGGTTCTTTCGAATAGTTCGGCTCAATGAATCAGGAAAAACAGTGAAGTTCGGACTGATTTTTATTTAATTTTTTTTTTTTTTTTTACAATACAAACATTAAAACATTAAGGCAGTACAATTATCAAAATCATAAATAAAGACAAGATAAAAACAAAAACAGAAAAACAACAGAATATACGCACATATTTGTTGCCAGGGTAACAACCACAAAAAAACAAGGTAATAAAATTATATCTTAAGAAGACAAAAAGGACGAATGTAAAGATACTGTTTTCATAGCTTCCAAATTAACAGAACTTTGGATAGTTTCCACATACTTATCCAAGTCCACTTTAAATAAGGAGAAGAGAGGTTTAGAGCCAGTAAACTTTTGTTTATGTATGTGAAATTTAGCTAACAGGAAACATAAATTAATGATGAATTAATCGTCAAACAATCCAAAGAAAGCATCATTAAAACAAAAAGATTGAATAAACACTAAAAAGTCTGACCAGAAGTTCGGACTGATTTTGTGAACCCCAAACCGATTCATTCAAAAGAGTCGATTCAAAAACAAACCGTTCACGAATCGCATATCTCGATCTCATTTTCTTGCTCACTGACTGCAACTACAACTTTATGACTGATTTGTTGGCTTATTACCATTCACACCTCTTTTACTAACATGCATGTGTCATCCCATTCCCCACCCTTTCCACTGAGGGATAAAGTAAGGATTGGGGATTGGGAGAAGTTCCGTTTCCATGGCAACCACAACTGGAAGCAGCTAGCACAGCGCGTCAGCGCCCAGGTTTTCCTTCACAGAAGCTGGCGGTTTGTTCATCCGTGACAACAGAAACCGCATCCTCTCATAACTGCATCATAACGGAGAGTGAGCCGTACCAAATAAGCTGCTCTTAACGCAATACCTTTCTAGTTAGGATATTCCTTTGCTCTAATTTACCATGATTTTACTATAGTAGCCTAGCTGTCGTATTTGAAAATGTAGGCTGCGTTTATATTAAATAAGGAGTGTTTTCAGAGTGAGGAAATCTGCAGAACCTAATGCTCATTAACTACCGCTAGTTACAATTTTAAAATGTGTTCAGGGGACTATAATTCATAATAACCCTTACCAAAAAGTAGTATACTTCAAGTTTATTTTAGTAA